>NW_017731558.1:709626-750694 GCF_001890085.2 Hipposideros armiger
GGGGAGGGAGGGTGGCGGGCAGAGTCGAAGGAGGGGTGCCAGTCTATGTGCACAGAGAGAGAAGGTCCACAGCTGCACGCTGCACATGTCAGCCAAGACAGGAAGCCCAGGGTGCTTGAGCTCTCACTGCCCCCCCCCTCGTCAAAAGTCCTCACGTGCCCCTCACAGCCCTGGGGTTCTGCAGAAGTGGCTTGGAGGCCACTGCTGGCGAGGAGCAGAAGTGAGGGTGGATGGCTCTGGGCCCCTTCCTTAGACCTAGTGACAGCCACTTTCATCTGATTTATTGTGGAGGTTCTGAATATTATTTTGTCTGAAGGCAAGTTTCTTCATTTAGCTAAAAAGTTGACTCCCCAATCCATAGGAACTCTCTACTCCTATCAAGTGGATCATGGCCTCTGGAGACCTCACGGAGTTGTTTTCTGCCCTTCCCCAACACCCCCTACCCTTCCCTTCTCCCTGCCCTTGGAAATCCTTCAGGCTCAGCTGGAGGCCCTATCCCTCACTGAAGGCTGCTGGACGCTCACCACAGTGGCCCCCCCCAGTGAGATCTCCGCTACTGGCTGACATAACCCATTCTTCCCAGCCACCAGAGTGATCACTCTACAACACAACTTGATCCTGTTCCTGAACTACTTAAAGCTCTTCTGTGGTTTGCCCACCTCCTCAAAGGTGAAACCCAAACATGTTAACACAGCACTCAGGGGCCTGCACACTCTGAGCCTGACTTATTCTCCGGCTGCTCCCCTATCTCCCTATCATGCCCATCTGGAAATCACATGGACCCTTTATTCATTCAATGATTGAATAAGTGTTTATTGAGCAGCTATTAAGTGCCAGGCATGCTGTCAATGCTGAATAAGAGAAGCCCTCATGGAGCTTGCTTTCCATAGGAGAAAGGGGGCATAAACACAAACACACAGGTATTTGGCAGAAAGCAAGGTCAGTTGCAGGGCTATTTTGTGTAAGGTGTGAGGCTAGGAATGTCTGGCAGGCGACCTTGTGCAGAGATGTGGAAGGTGAGCAGCTGGGACAGGGTCTGAGGAAGCAGCATTCCAGGTAGGGCAGGGGAGCAAGAGCTGAGGTCAGGGAAGCTGGGAGGTCAGAGCCAGGGTGGGACGGTTAAGCTTTCTTTAGATCATGATGGGAAACTGGGGGAAAGGTAGGAGCACCTGCTCAGCATGACCTAATTCCCGTTTGTGAAAGACCTCCCTAGTGGCTGTGTAGAGATAGAGGGGGCTGCCTGTTCATGGCGCCACAGCAGTCCCCAGAGGAGAGGGAACTGCCCCTTCCCTGGAGGGAGACTCAGGGAAGAACCTCCACAGGCCACCCTCCTTCTCACTCCTGCCCATTGGTGATTTCAGATGAGCCTGGGTTCAGGAAGGAATAGGAATTGAGGAGGAGTGAAAAGGGGACAGCCCTTTCCTTGAGTTTTGCTGGGAAAAGGCCCAGTGAAATAAGACTATGGCTGGTAGCAATAATATAGTCAAAGGAGGTTAGTTCATTTGTTCTTGGTTGGAGGAGACATTGGCGATGGAGGAATTTACTTTGTGTACGGATTCCACAGCGAGGAATCTTGGTGTGGGAGGACTTGAATCCACCCTGGGCCCTCAGGCCTTCAGAGACCATGTTCCTGATTCTGAAGGCAGTAAGGGTGTGTGGTCAGACAGGCCCATGGGAGCCACTCTTGTTGGGATTCCGGTACTCAGAGATCAAGCATGAGTTTCCCAGGGCCCTGCCTCTAAGCCCACTCCAAAGTCAGCAGAGCTCTGAGGCACCTTTCTCCCATTAAGGTGGTGGCCCCACAGAGCACACAGCCCTCAAGCTTTGGAAGTAGCTGTCCTCCCAGGGAGCATTGCAGGGTCACGTGCTTCCAGACTGCTCAGCCCAGCTATAAGCCACAGACTAATGCCCCCTACTTTCCAGATGTCTCCCTGGAGCCCCAGTGTCCAGCCAACCCATAGGCCCGCCAGGGCCCATGTTCCCACTGGCGGGTGCCTGCCTGGCCCACGGACCTACCTCAGGGCACAGCTTAACTCCTGGATCCCCTGCTCCATCCGTCACAGTCAAGCTCCAGCATGTCTGCATTTTTCTGCTGCCTTTGTGCCAAAATAAAATCAGTCAAATAAAACACAATCACGCAGCACCAGGCCACAAGCTGTTTTTCTCAGCCTAAGTGACTCTGACAGCTCAGGGAGATCGGCAGAGGGGCCTTTGAGCAGCAGTCATGGCTGGGGTTCCAGGAACAGTAGAAGCTGCCACGCCCAGCTGCATCTGAGCTCCCTCCAATCCACACTCAGGGGCGGACCACCTGGGTCTGCCGAAGCTTCCTGCTTGGCATCCCCCTCCACATGTTTCCCTCTGGCCAGACCTAAGTCAGTGAGCAGTGCCTGTCTCTGGTTGGTCATAAATTCTCCCCACTGAGGACTGAAAATGTGCAGGTGCACCCCACCCACCAGGGTCCCTGCTTAGATGTCCCTGGCCACTGCCCCCAAAGTGCACCTGGCCTTACATTTTCTGTGACACGGTCATCAGAAAAACCTGTGTTCTTCCCATAAAGTACAAAGCTAAGAATGTCATTGGTTGTTGCCTCCTATGAAAATCAAATTTACTTTGATTCCTTAAACACACTGCTGGAACCCTGATGGTGAGTGTATCTTTACTGTGTTTAGGTCTTCATGGAGAGCATTGCCATGTGTTCTGAGTCTCTCAATTATGTTGGGAGCAGAGTAGAAGAGGAAGCCTGCTGTGGGTGAAGGGACACAGGGATTTAGGAGCAAGAAGCCCTGGGTGGCAGGTCCATGTGAGTCCACGCTGGTCTGTGTAGCTGCCTCATCCCTTCATGCTCAGTTCTGTATTTGCAAAATTAGGATGCTCATGTCTAAGGAGCATAATGTGGTAGGAAGGACATCAGCTTTGGAATCAGACACCTGGTTTTCAACCCTAGTGCTGCCACTGCCAGAATAAAATAAATGCTCTCGGTGTACAATGCTTAGCACCAAGCCTGTCTCAGTGAGGCCATTAATGGCACCTGAGCAAGTGCCGCCCTGATACTGCTTATTCGCCACTCCCCACTTCCAGATGCCACACCCCCTTGCTTTTTATCCAAACCCATCGGCCACTTCTTTTCAGTGCCTTTTGCAAACTCTGCCTCCTCCCCCAAAACACTAAGTTTTGGAGATACTGGGCATTAATCCTCCAACCCTGTCCCCTTCCGCTCTCTGGAAGCTCACCTTTGTGTCTCCAGCCTGCACCGCTCCTGCAACACCAAAGAGTCTTGGATAAATAAATGTCTCCTTGAGACTCCATTTGAATTTCTCAAAAAAAGAACTCTTAATTCTTCCTGCCAACAAAGTTTCTTATCCCTGTATATTCCATTTCAGTTGATAGTTCCACTCTCTTCCTGGTGGCTGAAGCCAGAATCTTAACAGATTTTGTTGATTCCACCTCTCTTCTAATTCATTATTGAGCTCTGTGATTCTACATCTAAAAAAATTTGGATCTAGCCTTTTCTGTATGACCCCTGCTACTACCCTTGATCATTACAACCTCTTCCTCTCACTACTGCAGTAGCTTCCTAACTGGTTTCCAGCTTCCAGTCCTGCTCTCACCCAACACATTCTCTAAACAAGTGTGGATTTTTTAACTTGATCTCGAGGTGCTTGCAAGTGCTATTCCGTTGGCCTAGAACTTTCTCCCATTTCTTATTTACAGGACCTTTATCCAACATAGGACTCCAGGGTAGATCCACGGGAGACTGAATGAAGTAAGAGGTGCCATGGATTCAGAATCACTCTTATTCTCTCAAACTGAAGGCTTTGATGAAGAGTCAACTCCTTGGAATGGTTATTTTCCCCAATGGTCTCCCACTTTCTCAGACAAATAGGCTTTTCTGGGCCTGCCCTTCCAATAGTTTACACCTGTCAGTAGGTCAGAATCCAAGTAGTGTAAGGAAGCCTGGGAAAGCCACTGTATACCAATTTTGGTATCTCTGAATTCCCATGTCTCTTGGGGTTAATAGTGCTGGGAGCTGGCAAGTTAGAGGACTGGGAGAATGGGTCACAATGGAAGCCTCCCATTCTGAAAGAATTTCTTAGTATGTTAGTCAAGCTCACTAACATTGTAGCACAGGTTATTTTTCCACTCACTATGTTCCCCACATGCTCTTCATTCTGCTCCACTAAACCACCCATTTGCCTTCCACAGCTCAGTGTTCATTCTCTATATGTGCCACTTCCTCAGCCACTGTGGAAATCATAATTTGCTTCAAGGCCCAGGCCAAACCTTAGCTCTCAAATATCCTAAATCCAGGGGTTCATTCCAACCAGAGCTTAGGTTTACTCCTCCAGGCTCTAATGTCCTTTACCACATCCTACCATAGATTGAGCATGAGCTCTGCACCAGGTGCAGTTCTGAGGAGTTTCCAAGCTCTATCTAACATACCTAACATGCTACCTATGAGGTAGGTACCATCGAACTCCCCATTTTACCCATGAGGACATGGAGGCTTAGAAAATGCAGTGGCATGTTCACGGTCACAATTCAAGCCCACCTCTGCCCAACTCTATCATACATTGCACTATTTTGCCTCATTTACAAGGACGCCTGTCCCTCCATGTCCCTTGAGACTCATCTCCATATATCCTAGGCCTCCACAGCATATGATACACTGACACATTTTGGACAATGCACTGTTAATAGGGTGGTTTCTTATTCTGCTTCTGTGAAGTTTTTTAAAAGGAAAAAAAGGGTGAAGGTCTTTTTAGAACAGCATTAACGTTCTGATATAATGAGAAAAAGTCGGAAAATTGATATCTAAATGTTCCCAACACCAACATTAGCTTAAATTCTCATCCACACCCTTGTCCTGGGAGGGCCACACCACACGAGTCAGCCTGCCCTTTGGAGCCCATTCATTAGAGAAGGGAAGTGTTTATGTGGCCTTGGCTTTGGGATGATATAATGATTGCCTTTCCTCACAGCAGGTCTCACCCTGTCTCAGGAAGACGTCAGGGGTCAGCACAAGGCCAGACTCCGGGTTATGAGTCACTCTGGGAGAAGGCCAATCACAGGATGAAGGCTGGCTCCAGGGGATTGGCCAAAGGAAATGGTACCTTTTCCTCAGAGGACTGAAGTTGAATCTGACCTCAGTCTGATGGCATGGAAAACCACCTGGCCTGTCTGGCTAGGGATCCAGGAAGGGGAACAGCAGTCCCCAGAGAGGAAGACTCAAAGGCAGGTCTCTAACCAGGGCTCTTAGGAAATCTTCACAGTTAGGTCTCTAAGGAGCTCAGGTGAGGCAGGTGTTAGAGATATTGATCTTTCTAATTTTTATTTCCATTTGTAAGTCTGATTCAATTAAAAGCAGACAGAAATGGTGGAAACATGTACTTTGGAGAAGGCAGTGGGTAAGGTCAAAAATCTTTGTTTCCTCTACAAGCCAGTACGTCTGCTATGGAACACTTGAAGGATCATTGAACCCTATGATGAAAAAGCTAGAGCCTGTAAATATCACTGCCTCTTCTTCCACTCATACTAACACCAGCACTACCACCTCAACACTACTATCACCACACCAATACCACCACCACCACCACCTCAACAACACCACCTCCACTTCAATACCACCATCTCCACCTCGACAGCAGCACCACCACCTTAACACTACCACCTCCACCTCACCACCACCACCACCACCTCAACACTACCATCTCTACCTCAACACCACCATCTCCACCCTAACACTACTACCACTACTTCAGCACAATCACTACCACCAAGACATTAGCACCACCACCATCTCCACCTTGACACCACCACTACCACCACCACCACCACCTCAACACCAGCACCACAACATCAACACAACCACTACCTCAATACCACCATTTCCACCTCAAAACCATGACCACCATCACCACCTCAACATCATCAGCACCTCAACACTACCACTGCCACCTCAATACCATCACTACCACCTCAATACCATCACCAACACCTTAACACTATAACAACCACTAGCTATTCTTTGTGCTATTGAATTATTTGGCAGGTACCATCTTGTATGCTTTACGTTTATGTTTTATTTAATTTATGTAACAGGAGTTATTTTCTTTAATAATGAGGAAACATAAGTTTAGAGAGATCAGGCAACCTGACCAAGATGTATATCTTGTAAGTGGCAGAGTTAAAATTCTCACCAAGTATGTCTAGAACCAAGCCTATGCTCTCAACCACTGTGCCAGATGAAAAAATCCCTTTGGGGTAGAAAAGAAGAGTTCAGATTAACAAAAAGAACAAAGACAAAATGAAAACAAAACTAACAAACAAAAAAAGAACATAAAGCAAAGACCAGTCCTACTGCACCTTTCTTCTATACCCAACTACTCCACTCCTTGTACCTTCAGTGACTCCACAGTACATACTCCTTAGAATAATTGGTTCTCTTTCTTCTCCCTTGAGGCCATCACTCACTTGCTCATTTCTACCGAGTAAGAGATGGTTGCCATGTTTTGTCTATTTTAAATTGCCAAGGCCTTTTTGCATTCTCAGCAGGTCACTGTGACTTCTGTTTGAAAATTTTTGGAAAAAAATAATTCCTTTCACAAACGCTCCCCAACATCTGGCACAGCAGGAGACGTAGGCCAAATCTTAACATGTGAGGATGAACCAAGCCAAGGGGTCTCTGCCAGCCTCAGCCATCCACTGAGCTCAGGGCACATGGCCATAGGGAAGGCCCATCTATCCAGGAATTCCAAAGCATTTGTTTCCTCTCCAGAAGATGACAGGCAAGGGAAACATAGATGAGTCAGGAAGACTAAAATATCACTTTCCATCATGAACTCCAAAGAGTTAATGTTGATGCAGACCCTGACAGGAAGATCAACATTTTCCTGGGACTTTTCTTTGCCTGTGCCAGCAACTGAGGGGACAATCAGCCAGGTAGCAGCCTCCTGTTGCTAGCTAAGAAAATTTTCCAGTGGGCTCTTCAAAGATAAACATCTTCGAATGAGCCTGAACCCAGTAATAGAACCAAATGTCAGGAAAGCTGAACACAAATCTTGCCTAGGGTAAGGTTCCTCAACAGATTTTTTTTCACTAGGGTTATAAAACAAAGACTGTGAAAGGAAAGCCCAGTCCGATTTGATGAGCCATGATTGTAGTATTTCTCTTTCTGGAACAAACTTTCCATTGCAGAACTTTTCTGTTGTTTAAGCTCCTAGAAACTGAATTGACTGGAGCCCCCATCTGTGGTTGTATATCCTGCTCCCACAGTCAGTGCCAGGTCAGTGGGATAGTCCCTGGAGTAGGCAGACAAGGTATTTTCTGTTCCTTCGGGACTGAGGTAGAGCTACACCAGCTGCTTATAGTAAAACGTATGGGAAGTTGAACCAAACTTCATGCTAAAAAATCCATTTGAGACATCTCCATTTTGAAACATTCAAACAGGTAAAGTACATCCTAGAAAGCCCCACCCTTAACTTCTAGAAGGCCAATCTTATACTATTTATTACGATTACAGTAGCTAAATTACAGGAGACCTTATTCTGTCCTATGCATTTTATGTGCATATCTAACTTAATCCTCATGACAGTTCTATGATATAAATACACTATTTTCTCTATCTTATGGATGAAACTGACACAGAGAGATTCGGAGATTTTTCTAAGTTCATACAGAATATCTGTCAGAATAAAGATGTGCCTTTAAGGCTGTTGGACTCCAGGGCTCATGTTGTTAACTTCCATATAATGTTGCCTACAGATCAAATAAAAGAAACTGAGTCCCACATCCTCCAACACGCATGGTCATCATAGTCACACCTGGAGTTGACTATGGGATAAATAGCAGCTGAGTTACTGGGGCCAACGTTACCAACCTTCAGCAGCACACTGTTTTTTGATTCCAATCACCCATGGAAAAGTCTTCACCTCCTGCAGCTCATGAGCTGGACTGACACCTAATTAACAAGCCTGTAGTTTTGAAAAGAAAGCACAGAGAGGCCTGGTGAGCTGACCACACAAACTGAAGTCAGGAACACCAAGTTCTGACTGCCTTAGTGTGATCTTTTGCTTTCAGTTAGGCAGAGCACTGAGCCATGAGGAAAAGTACAGGAACGTGAACTGTGAAGATAGTTCTCTATCAAACACTGGGCGCTCTGTTGTCAGAGCCAAAGGTTAGGGCAGTGGAAGAGCTCTATGAAGAAGAAAAGCACGAAGATCCACATATATACTAAGAGTGTGAAAAAGGGACAGGTAGATGTGGGTACAATTTTGAGCCCTCAAACCACAGAGAATTATTCTAAGAAAGAGTCAAGGACAAATTATTGATTCCAGAATAAGTGAAATACAGTGAATCTGGTATTACCTGATAAAATGCCAATTCTGATCATACCTTTGTCTCCTCTTTAAAATTGGACCAAGAATTCAATATCTTACTTTGTTTTTCTGTTTGTGCCACTAAATTCATACAATTTCAAAATGGCCAATGTTTACCTGTAGCATCTTTATTATTTTTAAGTCAACTTTTTAAAACTAATTCTTGGGAAGCAGACTTCCCAAGCACTTAGTGTGAGCATCACTCATTGTTCTAATAGTGAGCACATCGATGTTCTGTTAATGATACTGAGAATCTTGAAAGCTCACTCAGACACACACACACACACACAAATACATATAAATTCTACAGTGATCATTGGGTGTTGTCTTCCATAAGGGACAAGAGGATAAATCTGTACCAGAAGAAGTGGCTGAGATGGTTAAGATGGTCCTCTCTGTAATGACCATAAAGAAATCTAATCAGTTTATGATAGACAACCGGGCCACATGAGCCACAGAACGAGTGGGTCATTTTGTCTGCTTCTGAATAGGAGTAAATAGAGATTTATGTGAAATTGTTTATACTGACCAGACTTCAGGATTTAAACTTTAGTGTTTCATATTTCCTAATATTCATAAATTAATTTTCCTCCATAATTTTCAGCCCGGTGAATCCTTCTTTGATGCCTGGAGGGTAACAGGAGACCTTCTTGTTTGTGGCAGATCTACTGAGTTGTTTTCCCCTCTACTGGGACATTTCATAGCTTCCAAGACTTTGTCTTAGAGGAAACTTGGAAGCAAACACAAATGTGAGAACAGGAGCCTTTCTCAGGGATTTAGGCAACCATTAGAGCCAGTGTTGATTAACTTAGCAAACCAAGTAACTCTCTTTGTCTGCTGGCATTTAATTGTTCATTTATTTCTACACTAGCCCTTAATGTTGCCTTAGATTACACCACTTTCCAATACTCCTCATTCAGTTTTCCCTTCTGTTTTCCCATTTACTTACTGTTTCTGCAGTCTGTGTTTCCTGATGTGTGAGTGAGGACCTCAGAGTAAATATATCCTGTCAACAAGGTCCCATCTTGACTCTCTTCAGGACCACCCTATGTGGTAGAAACCAGTGTCAGCTCCCACAGAGGAGAAGAAGTAACTGTGCTTATGACCTGGAAGAGACCTGAGGTTACCTCCTAGCCTGCTGCTTTACTTGGCATGGCTCAAGTCATTGCATCTCTGATGTTAAGAAAGGACCCAACACTGTCCTCTTGCATCAGGATATGGGGCCACCTGCATGTCCAAAGCAAGAGAAGAAACATTTAATATGCAGTAAAGTAGCTGTCATTCCAATGATCTGTTCTCCTAAGTTCCATAAACATGGGTCTGAGTCACAAGAGAGAAGGCAGTGGGTTCAACTTGAGAGAATTATCTCACTAAAATCTCTGTAAATCATTGGGTGCCCAAGAGAACTGCTTTTCAATTCATGTAATGAAATGGAACATAAATATGGAGGAGCTCTTCCCACTTTAAGGAAATCAGAGCAGTGCATCAGGGGGTGCTGAGAATATAACAGAGCTGTGTTCTTCAATAGTGGCAGGTGAGAGTTTCACAGTTCTGCATGATGGGTCATGAGAAAGGGTTAATGATGGATGCCTTCATATTTCTGAGAACAGGGGAGAACATGTTATCCCATGAGAATCTGGGATAGGTGCAGGATACTTTAGAGAAAGCTAAAGGCTCAATAGTGGAGTGTAGAGGAAGAGAGGAGTAGAGGTTATTTTTGCTGTGCTTTGTAGTACCAGTTCTATATCCTGCATTGGTGTGGAGTACATGTACTTGCAATAAATGGCATCGTAATCATTCTGCATGGCTTCCAAGGCTGAGGGCTGGAGGGTCACTCTCCCTTCACCTTACAAGAAGCTATTGCTCATGTGGACCCTCCGTGGCTTCATCATAATACTCTAGGCCAGAGGGAGAATCTAACTGGCTACTTTGTATACTCATAGCAGAACTTCTATCAGCTGTATTCTTTGTCTTGTCTTGTCATGAGTCACAAACCATTAGAGCGGGAAGGTATCCAAGAGATCCTCTAGCACACTGATTTATAAACTTTTTAATAAAAATTTTTCAGTTGAAATTTTACTCAGAGACCAAAATATAAAATAAATAAAGTAGCTATGATTCAATATGGCAGTTTGATCATAACATTTTATTACTTTCACTAATAAATAAAGATAGATTGACTTAGGGAAAAAATAATCATTTTTCAGTCATTAATGAAACAATGGATCTAGACACTAATCATGAATGGATGCTGAAACCATAAGATGAAATGTTAATGAGGAACTTTCAATGAAAGCATCAGGCTCATACTGTTGAGCCCATTGATCAAAGTCAGCATTATTAGTAAAATGGGTTAATCAACCATATTGTGGCCTCAGAGGTGGTGCAATAGGAAGTACATATGAGGAGCACCTATGAAGTACTTTTGCCTACAGAAATATCAAACCCAAATCCAATCAATCCTTTAAATTTAAATATCAGTTTCTGGGACATAAAAGGATCAATCAAACAATAGCATGAGGAAATAATCAACCAAATCCACAATGTGTGACAGTCTACAAAATAAATGACCTAGTTTCTCTAATTGATCAAAGGCATGTGCAGTACATTTTATTATTCTCCAATTATTTATTCCCCCTTCCTATAAGAGTAAGGATTATACACTTGGAAGAGGTTTACACATTTGTGCCCACTGCATTTTGAATGGCCATTTTCCTGGAAGAACTATACACATTTCTGAACCCCTGATATTGGCTAGGCCTCATAACTTGTTTTGACCAATGGTAAGTGAGTAAAAGAGACTATGCCATGTCTAAGCAAAGCTTTGCCAGTCATGTCATCACTGGCTTTGTGGCCTTTTTATTTCTGCCACAAGAACATACTAAGACAAGTAGCCTGGGTCCCAGAATAAGAAAACACATGGAGAGAGGCTGAACCATTGCTAAATTGCAGACAACGTGCAATGTGAGCCAGAAATAACAACTTTTAAGCTTTTTTTGCTATAGCAGTTGAGATTTGGAGGTCATTTATTACCATAGCAAAGCTGGTTAACTTAACATAAAAAGTGCACACACAAAAAATCCTGTTATAGAATAAAAGAAATTTAAGAAATGTAACCATTAAGGACATGTTGTGGGCCACGATTAGATCTCAATTCAAACAATTCCAGGTATAAAATGTCATTTTTGGGATCAGTGAAACAATTTGAATAATGTTGTGTATAACGTAACATTAAGGAATTGTTAATTTTGTTCAATATGAAAGTGATCCTATATGCATGTGTATCGCAGTTAAAAATGTAGAATAATATTGAATGTCAACTATAATACATATATATATATATATTGCCAAAAAAATGTATACACATTCTAAGAGAGGAAAAAACTACTATTAAAATTGTAATACTCAATATATACCAATAATAAGGATGAATACAAGTCATGTTTAACTTCTGCAATTACAAGAGGCACTCAAAATGGTTACCATCAGCATCCAGACACGTCTGATTATAGCAAACTACTGCTTGAGCAATGTTGACCAATGTGTCCACTTGTATACATTTTTTTGGCACCCCGGTATTTTATTTATATATATCTCCATGGGATATAAAGTATAGCAGAGGAAATATAGTCAGTGGTATAGTAACAACTATAGATGATGTCAGAGGGGTAGTACATGGGGGTTATCACCTTGTGAGGGGTGTAAATGTCTAATTATGTTGTTTTATATACCTGAAACTAATAATAATAAATAAATAAATAAAATAATAGTTGAAATAACATCTTAAATAAATTGTATTTTGTAAATATTTTTTAAAATGTATATTGAGGTATTTATGGGTTAAAAGACATGATGTCTGGGTGTGCTTTTGAATATTTTAAGAAAAAAGATAGAAGGAGATGAGAAAATGTTCACAAAATATTGATAATTGTTGAAGCTGGATAATGAGCACACAGGAAATAATTGCACTGTTATCTCTAATGTTATGTATATTTTAAATTACTCTCTATAAATAATTTTTAATTACAAAAAATATAAAAGGCATGAACGAACAATGACAGATAGGACATGATGTGAATCACCAGTAGACAAGAAAATTCCGACATTTCTGGAAGATGTAAAATGTTTAGGTGAGTGGTAATTTAGAAAGTAAGGATGAGAAAGCTTCATTCCCGTGTGTGTGTGTGTGTGTGTGTGTGTGTGTGTGTGTGTGTTGGGGGGCAGAGAATGGTGACAATATGCTTGAAAAGATTGTTGATCTACCCAGTAGAGCACAGCACAGAGCTGACAACAGAGGCATAAGGAACAGCTGACTTCACACCATCCATCCATCTGCATGCTTAAACAAAAATGATACCCACTTTTTACCTTCCAGGTAAAAAAAAAGCCTTACTTTTTTTTTTTAAACAGAACAAAACAAACGTACTTGGGAAAACTAGGACAGCCAATGCCCAAGACAAAGCACTCCAAAATCAGACAGTTTAATGTAATGACCAACTCCCATATGTTCCCCCTAAAATGAAGCCTACCAGACAATCATCCCTGCCCACAGAGGAATGTTAACCAGGTCACCTTGCTCCATTTGTAAATGTGAACAAACTACTGAGCATCACCATAAAATTAGAGAAAACTTGCCTCATAACAGAGATAAACACAGAAGAAAAATAACACCAGAAAAAATAAGAATAATTAGGAAACAGAGGATCACATTTTTTGAAAAAAGCAATACTTTTGATTAACATTCTCAGAGAGATTTGAAACAAGATGGCATCCAGAAAACAAGAATAAGATTCTACAAGGGCCGGCTGAGTGGTTCAGTTGGTTAAGAGCTCACTCAAGAGTGCGAGCTCTGAGCAACATGGTTGCCAGTTCGATTCACGGCCCGAGCTAAGCTGCCGCTGAGCTGTCAACAGGTGGTAGGATGGCTTAACTAAAAAAATAAAAAATAAAAAGGAAATAAATAAATTATATGAAAAAGGACAAATGACAGATACAGCAAGTACTGTAGAAATTAAAACTCAATCCCAGCCCCCACTCTGTCCCATCCAAACAAAGAAAAAAAGATAAAACAAGATAATATAGGCCTCAGCAGAAAAGAAAGACAAAAATAACTTTTCATCACTGGGAAGGTGATGGAAGTATTGGAGGCACACAGAAGAGGAATAAAGCTAAGTGAACAAGTGGAGGGTGGAATTGCTGTTGATCTGAGAGAATAGCTCACAGCAGAGCTTTGTTTACATCTTCAGTGTTTTCATTATGTCTGGTTTCATCACCACGCATTTTCAGAGTATGACACACACATGTGCAGAAGCAATTCAATGTGATGAGCACGTTTTAGAAATATAAACCTGAAGAAGATTGTGCATCATGAGGAATAATTTCTCAAGCACCCAATAACTCAGCCAGGCTTTCATTTCTAGAACTGAAAATCTCAAAATCTAGTCTCTATAATTGTCAGCACTTGGTGTAGAGAAAAAAAAAATCTAAAGATCTCTCCCAGTGAAGTCAATCCCTTAGAGAAGTTCCTGTCATTTTAGTTTCGAAAGCTTGTGGTGTTCTGATGAGAGCTGTTTGAAATTTTTGTAAAACGAAAAGGTTTGTATATTGAGAAGAATTTCACACACACACCCCATTCACTGAGTACTCATTAGTGCCTACAGTACCTTATTGAAAATCCACAAAATATATCAAAGTTGCTTTCACACAGACTATGTCTAAAAATGCTTATCAATGTGCTTTGAATCCATTTGTAAATGATTTGAGGGAAACTATCCAATGATGAGCCTGGAAATCACATGTGATTTCCAGTAAACAGATACAGACACACATTTGGTTATACCGTGAAAAATATTTTTAGGAAGCTCTTGCTACAGTTTTTAGTACATTTTATCTAAAGATCATTTAAACTGTTGATTACAAGCCATAATTCAAGAGAAACTTTGTTCATCTGAGAATATCCTTTGGCCTAAGGAGACTTCAAGTGGGTTAAAGGGCTCAATACACAAAAGGAAGACATTCCTTCAAAAAAAAAATCATAAGTAGGCTTTAACTTTAAATGTTTCTAAACTAAATTCAGGCTCTAAGTAAAAAAGTGGAGGAAATCCACGTATATATTGAAGAAGAGAAAAGCTTTTATGAATTCTGGGGAAGGGAACTGTCAAAAAAAGAAGATAAAAGAAGGAGAGGGAGAAGGAGGAGGAGAAGAAGGAGGAGGAGGAGGAGGAGAAGGAGAAGAAGAGGAAACAGAGGAAGAGGAGGAGGAGGTGGAGGAGGAGAGGAAGAAGGAGGAGGAGGAGGAGGAGAAGGAGAAGAAGAGGGGAGGAGGAGGAGGAGGAGGAGGAGGAGGAGGAGGAATGGCTGATCCTAGGGGAAATGAGAACGTTGATGATATGGAATCCTGAAATGGCTCCAGGCTGCTCAGACCCCTCCAGGAGCAGTGGTTGTAGATTGCCTGTTTGTCCACAGTGGGAACTGTGGCCCTGAGCACATTTGTCAAGTGTGGCAGCCCTGGGAGGGAAGTGTGGGCACACACACACACACACACACACACACACACACACACTCATTCAACATGATGATTCAGTAACCCACCCCAAAGGGCTTTACCCTCCCAAAGTGCCAACTCCACCTTCCATGGGACAGACACATTCTATGTGGTGTTGGAAAAGGAACCTCTGATTTATGGTGGGTTGAAGCTTTCCTTTATCTAAAACATAGATCCAGCCTGCTAAAAGGAAAGAAGCCAAATTAAACATTTTTCATAAATAGTTGCGGATGACATTAGTTCCTTCAACTTGGTACAGACAAATAACCTTCTTTCCTCTAATATGTTAAAACAACTTTCTAGAATCTTAAACATGCCCATCCTGTACATTTCCTACTTTATTATGTTTCTTGTATTTCCCCATGAAATAAATTAATAGACAGCTTGACTCTAGCATAATGTTTAAGAATGTGGGTTCCTGAGTACACATGACAGCTCCAAAGCATAAGTGCTTTATGACCTTAGGAAAGCTACGTGAGCAATTTAATTCTCATCTTCCTGCCCTGGTAAATGGGAATGAAGATAGTGTGGACCTTACAGAGTTTCTGTGAAGATTAATTGAGATAATCTCTGTAAAGCTAGGATATTCCCCTGCCCAGAGACACTATGGTTGAAACACACACACACACACACAAAAAAACAGTAACTCAAACTGGCTAAAACAAGAAGTAAATGTGTGTTTCACATAGGCTGGAATCCAGAAGAGTAGGTTTCCAGCACAAAATGATTGACAATTTGATGGATTGTCAAAAACCCAGGTTCTTTCCCCCTCTCATATGCTATTCTTGGCAGTGATTTATCCCAAAGCTGCTGCTTCTCCTGGTCACATTTTGGCTTCCTATGACAACTAAGACTACAGTATTTCTCGCTTGTATTCAATAAAAAAGGGCAAAGCAAACTTTCCAGAAATGTTCCAACAGACTTCTCTCATCCTATTGGCCAGAAATGGGTCGCAAGCCCATTGTAAAATTACCACTGCAAGCAGAATAGAACCACTGTGACCGACATCGGTTCACCTTTGGAGGAGAAATGGGTGTAGGTAAATGTACAGTAAAGGTTACCTCTTATTTGCATTTTTGTCCACATTATTGCCCTTAGTCTTACAAAGTTTTTCCAAAGATGCAGCTGGCTATCACTTCAAAAGTCTTGAAATGGCACATGGATTTTATCTTTTGTGTCATGTAAGATTTATTTCTAGTGACGGTCTA
Organism: Hipposideros armiger; assembly: GCF_001890085.2. NCBI lineage: Eukaryota > Metazoa > Chordata > Mammalia > Chiroptera > Hipposideridae > Hipposideros > Hipposideros armiger. The sequence continues at coordinate 725,754 of NW_017731558.1, forward strand.
AAGTGGTGCTCAGGAAAGATTCTGGGACTCCACCTGTGCTGGGGAGGGGAAGGTAACATGATAAGTTATAAGAATTGGCAAAGGGCATGGGCACGGCTCCATCAATGTCACGGGCAGAACTAAAGAATGGCACAGCTCCATTTGTACTCTTTCAGCCACTTTGTAAATTTTAGGTATATAGAACTACCTTTAGCATGTCTTCCTGTCTTCCAGATGAAAGCCAGGAGTGTATCTTCACTGCAGAACAATGAGTTTGACAGAAAAGCAGGTCTTTGACATTTCTGAGAGCGTGCACTTACTCAACAGACCAATTCAACAACTATTTACTGAGCACTAACTCATTTTCTTGTTTTGTGCCAGGTGCTTAGCAGAACACAAAAGAAGTGTAACACACAAAGTCTATGCATAAGAAACTTCCAATCTATCTTGGAAACTAAAGCATGTGTATGGACAACAAAGTGTTAAATGGTAGACAGAACAAGGCAACCTAGAATCCAGGGCTTAAGGAAATTGCTACAGCCATTTTAATCAGCCATGGCTGAACTGACCAGGGAGAATGCCATAATTAACTGCAGTGCCGTTTTGCATATTGGCATATGGGCTCAGCCTAAATCTGCACTAGGGACTGATACTTTCCATGGAGGAGGCAGACAGATGGCCTCAAAGTTTTTCAGATTTAGTGTCAATTTCTCCCGTGTGTTGACTGTAACCACTACCATGACCTTGTATAAATACATCTTCTTCCAGAGAAGGATGAATTTTGAAACCTGATGAGGTGGTGAGTTTCTAGAACATGATTAATCTGATCTAGGTGGCTCTACACCCTTGGCTCCAGAGAATATATTATATAAAGAATATACTGTACACAACAAATTCTTATACAATTTCCCATATCAATGCCATGTGTTTATAACCCATTTGGAGCATCTAAGCCTGATAAAAATGTATAGAGTAATAATAACAGTAACATTTACTCACCAACAAATGCTTAATCCTGAGCATTCTATAGGCAAGAAGAGACATGCTACTAAACTATTGTCTATGTCTATGGGTTTTTGTTTCTTTGTTTGTCTTGTTCTTTTGTGATGAACACACAATGTGATATATAGATGATGTATTACAGAACTGTACACTTGAAGCCTATATAATTCTACTAACCATTGTCACCCAATAAACTTTAATTAACAAAAGAAGAAGAGACATGCTATAAAACTAGGGGAAACTATTATTGGTTTATAAGTCATTTATAATCTGGTTAAACTAATATGACATAGATATATGGAACAAAATGTATATATAGAGCAACATACAAGACTTCTATCTTTTGTACAGGCCCTTACAGCATTGGGTAGGTTACTTCCTTGTTGGAAAATCTAAACAATGGCATCCCAGTGCCTATAGAAAAATTACTCTTGACTTTCAAGGCCTGCAACTACCCTCTAAAATCTGCTCCTCTCCCATCTTCCAATCTATTGCCAGTATGGTGGCCATCTTTCACTACTCAAATGCTCTCTTTAACTGAATCTGTTCACTCCAGATCCTTATTTCCAACTAGTTCATGGCTTTTCTGCCTCCATGGCTTGCTCACCTCTGCACATAATACCCCTCCTGCCTCCACTTATTCAAAGTGGAGGCTTGTTTCCTACAGTGAAGATGAAGGCTTATTTCCTACATAAAAACTTTCCTTAAACACACCAAGTTACAGAGATTAAACTCCCCTCTGAACTCCAATAGCGCTGGCATTTCTTATGTAGTACCAGGAGGTATTCTGCATCAAATTAGTATAATTGTCTTGCCTTCCCAGTTTGAGTTCTAGTTTCTTGATGATGAGCACCTCGTCCCAGTCAATCGTCTCTATCTGTTCAAAGCTTAACAAACACAAGATCTTCAACAATCCTGTTGATGGCAAAATAAAGTCAGGCATAAGTACTGAGCAGAGTAAAGGAGTAACTGTTATAATCAGAATTGACTAGAGTGGATTTTTGAAAGTCTTACTAGATAGGTGACTTTTTAAACTGGGTTTAGAAGAAAGGACAGGAATGGCACATGGCAAGAAGGACAGGAAGCAAGAAGGGCAGGGTTAAAATTGACACTGGACATGAAAAGGGAGGGGTGGATCCGGGAGCCTGGCCGTGTTCTGATAGTTGAGCAAAACCATCACACTGGTACAGAGGTCTGGTTGCCAGATGCCCTTCCCTTTGTGTATTTTCTAGGTGTAACTTGCTTAGGTCTATAGAGTTGAGAATTACAGCCAAGAAAAAGTCATCATTTAGGCTTAAATTCTATCTTATGACCTTTAAATGTTCTTCTTCCATTCAATTCTTTGAAATATCATTTCCTCTGGCAAAGTTACTTTTTCCAATGGGAAGTTTGTTGGTGAGTTTTTTGGGGCCTCACTTAACCCTTGTCAGAACAATTGGATAGAATTGCAAATGCTGATTAATGTTTTGCACACAGCCTTATTCTCCTTTTCATGTGCTCAGGTCCTCTTCAAAAGCTCCATGTTGTAGAGAGCCTATGACACCAGCTCTGCAGGTTTAGGGGTGCAGGGGATATTCTGGGCATGTACTGATCAAGGAGTCATCTGGGTTCTGCTGAGGCTGCAGCCTGAGCCCCTTCCCTCTGCCTCAATCATATCTCCACTCATCCCCAGAGCAGACATCGGCAGAGGACACAAATCAAAGGTGTAGAAAGATGTGCAGAGGAATGAGTGGATTATCCCATGCCATAACTGTTAACTTTGTAAATCCTCTACTTCCCTACAGTTCTGGATCACCAGGTACCCAAAGAGTACTCCTATCCTCATTTAAAATGTGTTTCTCCTTTCAACTGTATTGCTCAAAACTGTCTGTCAGGTCTGTCTATACTTTTGGCAGTGTCTGTGCATCCATAGTATGACCGTAAATGAAAGAGTCAGAGAATGGGAGAATCTGAAATAAGGATGTCAGAAATTATCTCATTAAAGCCCCTTACTTTACAGAGTAAATGGTGGCCCAGGAGGCAGTATGGCCTGTCAGTATCCCAGTGTCCCTTGGGCATGATACAGTTCTCTGATTATAACTAAGGACTAAGACCTTTCCTGAAATTTGGTTTATGTCCTTAATGTAACTGCACCTGTGAAGAATAACTAATGAGTTCCATCCATTAACTAGAATATTTGGCTCCTTCCACTTTACAAACACATGTATCATGAGAAGCCTTAACAAAGATTTCACATTTCCATTAAAAAAAATTGTTGGCTTTTTGAGGATCATATTCTACCTCAGTAAGCTCATCTTCCTTCTCCTTTAAACTTATATAATGTAAAAAAAAAAAAGGATGTAGAGGTGACCAGCCAGGCACCTGTTCTTCTGTCTCAAGGATTAGCTTCCAACGGGACAGGATTTCTCCACAACAGCTCCACTGACACCTCAAACTGAACAGCTCTGTGCTGTGGGGCCAGCCTGGGCACTGCTCTTGCTCAGTAGCATCGCTGGCCTCTACTCACCAGACGCCAGCTGCTAACTTTTCCCCAAGCGGCCTGGGTTAGGAGAACCAAAACCGTCTCTAGACACCGCCAAATGTCCCACGGGGGGACATTTCCCCCTTGAGAAGCATTATGACGTGACACTTATTCTGAGGGCCCCCCAGAGGTTCTGCATCAGCTCCTTCACTGACGCTATGTTGCTGTTGTGGTTTCTACCCTGCGCTCTCACAAATGGTTAACATACAGCAGGCAGCACCCTCCCTTATTCCTATAAGGCCTCCGCATGGACTGTAAAGGTTATCACACTTAACCAAGAGTGGTGAGCACTGACAAAAATGAAAACATTGAAAGGCAAATCAGAAAGTCGTACATTAAAAATACTTTTGTCATAATCTAATGGGAAACTATATTAATTATCTATTGCTCTGTAACAAGTTGCCCCAAACCAAAGCTAACATAATTTATTAAAAATGAAGTTGAAACAACAAATATTTATTATTTCACCCAGTTTCTGAGGGTCAGGAATCTTGGAGCACCGCATGGTTTTGAGATGTCAAAAACCTGTTTGGGGGCTATAGTTATCTTCACTCCACACTGAGGGGATCTGCTTCCAAACCCACTCGTGTTTTTGACAAGCTAGCAGGCCTGAGCTCCTCACCAGCAGTTAGCCAGGGGCTTCAGTTCCATGTCATGTGGGCCCCTGTGTGGGCCGTTTACTCAATGGCAGTTGGCTTCCCCCAGAGAGAGAGAGAGAGAGAGAGAGAGAGAGAGAGAGAGAGAGAGAGAGAGTGTGTGTGTGTGTGTGTGTGTCACAGATCAACCTTGGCACAATGTGGGAAGAAGGGACAGCACAAGGCTTTGAAGCAGGGGTGAGGCTCGTTGGGGGCTATCTTAGAGGCTGCCTACACAGAAACCCCTCAGTAACCTTTCCTAAGCTTAACCTCTTCCAAGACCAAAAACATGGCAATTACTGGTCAAGTGTCCATGGTTTCATCTGAGGATGGGAAGGGATTTGCATCAAGTCAGAATGATGACCCTGGGGCATCACATGATCAAAATGACTCAACATGTTCCATTCCTTAAGTGACAACAGTAGGATTAATTTCAGAACTTTCAACAAAAGCAGGCTTTGCATTGCCTTATTTCAATAGAAAAAGTAGTGAATAAACCATAACATATTATTCCCCATTTCAATCAGCCAAGATTTCACAAACACTATTCATCAAACTACATTTATTAAGTATCTACTGAGATCTTTCTCTCAGACATTTACTTATGTATTGCTTGCTATATACCAAACTACCTCAAAGCAGTGGATTAAAACAACATCAGTTTATGTGTATCAGCATTTTGGGTGATGTTCAGCTGGGCAGTTCTGTTCCCTGCGGCAGTGACTGGGGGCACTTACTCAGCTGTACTCAAGTGATTGCAGAAGTGAGCTGTAGGTCCAAGGAGCTTCAGTCCTGTGCCAGGTGTCTTTATGCTCCTCTAAGTGGCCCTTCTTTGAGGGCAGTGGCCAGACTTCTTTCATGGTGGTTGATTTCCAAAAGCAAAAGTAGAAGATGCCAAATCTCTTCAAGGCTTGGCCTAGACTGACACAGCATAACTTCCACCACATTCTGTTTGTTGGCCAAAGTGCATCATTTTTTGGACAGTATGCCTTTTGGAAAGCTATATCATGTCAAACTTCCTTTGTGCCTCAAATCTGTGGACTAAAATCTTTGACCTCTAGACCCAGATTTTATTTATTTATTCATTTATTTATTTATTTATTTATTTATTCATTCATTCATTTATTTATTTATTTATTTATTTATTTATTTATTTATTCATTCATTCATTTATTTATTTATTTATTTATTTATTTATTCATTCATTCAATTTATTGGGGGTGACAATGGTTAATAAAGTTACATGGGTTTCAGGTGTACAATTCTGTAACACAGTATCACATTGTGTGTTCACCACCCAGTGTCAGTTCTCCTTCCATCAACATATATTTGTCTCCTTTTACATTCTTCTACCAACCCCCTACTCTTTACCCTCTGGTAACAACTAAACTGTTGTCTGTGTCTATGACTTTTTGTTTCTTTGTTTGTTTTGGACCCAGATTTAAAGGACTTATGTCATAGGTCAGGCCCACCTGGATAATATTCCTTAAAGTCAACTGATTTTGGACCTTAATTACAGCTGCAAAATCCTCCCATAACAGCACTTAGATTTGTGTTTGATTGAATAACTGGGAGAAGGTGTGTGTACATCAGGAGCTGGGGATCCTGGGGTCTATCTTAGAATTCTGTCTACCAAAGTGACATCACTAGTAATATTTGAATAATGCTTGTAGATTAACTAATAGTGTCACATCAAGGTTAGTTATCTGACTTACATAATTATATATGGGTCACATAAAATGTTAACATTAGTGGAAACTGAGTGAACAATATACGGGAATTCTATATATAATTTTTATAATTTTTTGCAAATCTAAAATTATTTAAAATAAAAAGTTAAAACAAAAAAAAAGATCAAGTCACCCAGCCAGCCCAGATTTCAAGGAAAGGGAAACAAAGTGCATGTGTTGATGGGAAGGGAATCCCACACATGTATAGGGAAGTAGGAATTGATGGTGACTATCTTTGAAGACTGTTACAGGCACCATGAGTAATAGAAAAATGAGCATGACCAATTCCTCTCCCATAGAACATGTAATCTGGTGGGTGAGAGAATGTCTATCCAACAGATATTTATTGTGTATCTCTGGTAGAGTGGGAATCATCATAAGTACTGGAGATACAATGCTGACTAAGACACCCACAAGGATATTACAGTTTAATGGGGACAGCAATGGATAACCAGTAATTATAACTCAGTGTGAGATAACTGTTATGGTCAGATAAATGCAGAGGACTGAGTGAGCAAACAAGATGCAGAGGTCACATCCAATTGTGGGGATCCGAAAAAGCTTCATTTATGGGTTAATAGACAAACACCAAGATGTACTTCCCTCTCCTCTCTATTCCAATACTTTGAAAATGCTCCAAATAAGCCAAAACAAGTTATCTGTATGGTTCACTCTTATATCTTCTCATTTGAAGGAATTACATTTTTCACTGAATTTGCTTATAAAACAGGTTTTTACGCAAGTAGATATTTTCTTACTAATATAGTTTTTAACTCCTGCTGGAGTCATATAAATCACCCAGAACATCTCTCATACTTCTTTCATTTGTCCAAGGACAATCTGAAATTTAAATGGGAATGGGTGTCACTCATTTTCTAATGTTTTTCAGTATCTCTGACCAGCCAGGGTTTATTTCCAGGGGGAGTCTTCTCTCTCCCAGTGTCTTTCAGGTCTCAACAGTGTGCTGGCGTTCTCTGCACTCTAAATGACACTAAGTGGTTAAACCCAAGCCCTTTCAGCTCTGTCATTTTCTTCAGCTATGGTTTTTGGGAGAGTTGCTTTTGACCTACTTCATCAGTGACTTCAGGACTCCATTTAACCTTTAAAAAAGAACCAGGAACAGCAGTTTGTATCTTAAATTTACACACAGAAAAGCCTGCTGGGGATAAGGTTCTCTTTTGTAGAAGTATATATTCTTAGGACTTTTAACAGATGAAAAATGCTCTTGCTGAGAGGGCAGTCTGCGGACACTTTCCGGGAGGGTGAGTGCTGATTGTCTTTAAGCTAAGCTAATCCTCTTGGGAACCCTGTTATTTCTAGAGCCAAGTGCAAAGGTTGAAATGATTGGATTAGGGTCTATTTTTCTGCCCCTGACGTGTCTTGCCCTTTACCGCTTGGAGTATCTCAAAAGTCCTAAGGTCCATGAGTTTTAGGGCCACAATCTGAAAATAGTGTCATGGTAACAATTGCAGGGTGGCGCTGAGTGACACTGAATGTGGTAGGCTGGAGGACACGTGTGTGTGCCTACACTGACAGGCAGCACGTCCATCAGGCCTCCCCAGGTACATTTATTCCTGAGTTTGACTACTGGCAAAGTCCTCTTTCTACCCTAATGGATACTATTCTAGATCTGAGGACTCTTTCTCCTAAGTTAATAAAACTTCCTCCAGAAATGCACCTACAGAGAGACCCACCAAGCTAGTCACTGCACCTCACATCACCTGAGTCACATGAGAGTAGCTGCATAAAACACTGAGCTTTGATCGCTGTCGTCTCTCCATGGCTTTGTCAATGAGTTACGCTCCTTGATTCATTGAGCAGGTCCTGAGCACCACCTCTGCCAGAGTACAACGTCCACATCCTTTCACTCAGGATTTTTACTAGGTTTTGCCAAAAAAGCAAAGGTGGAGAACCAGACAAAATGTTTGGGATTCAGAAGATGGGAAACATGGGCCCAGAGGAGGAAGGAAGCCCCAGTGATTGGATATTTCCAGCTCTGTCATGTTTTTAAGAATGGGACACTTTAGTTTTGCTGTTGCTTCAGACCTTTCCCCTTGCACAGTTCAGCAAATCAGGCTGAGAAGATTCTCAGGGTCCTAGATCACGGGGTACTGTTGCCAGAGGTGACCTGTGGGTCTTTGAATTTCTGTCCTTCCCTTTTGTCTGTGGCAATGCCATTGCAAACATGTTCGCTATATGTAAGGGCAATCCTAGACAGGGAAATATAGTCCATTTTTCTATTCCCAGAACTAATGATTTTTAAACATTCCCCCCCAAAATGGATGCTACAATTTTCTTTACCCTCTCCAAAGAAAGTACACAGTAATGTCCATTAATAGTGCATTTCAAAGCATCTATCAAGAACAGTCAGGAAGTTCTTTGTAAAATCTAAAATAAATTCAAGACTGTCAGGGCGAATGTGTGTTACACATGTTGCCATGTCTCATACTAAGAGGTGCTATGGAAGTCCGAAAATTTCCTTAAGGTTCACAAAGAGGTAAAGGGGCGGAAAGAGAGATATTTTCCTGTGGCCGTTTTGTATTAATTTCTTTCATCCCAACATCTCGGTTGTGTGTTCTGAAGCTGAGTGTCTTACTTTATGGTGAGCACTTGTGCAAAACTTCTGGGTGAGAGGAAAAGGTGCGGGTGACATGGTGAGGAGCAGGAAAGCACTGTGCCTCCAATCTATGTGGTCAGGAGCCAATGAAAAAAGAGTTGAGTTGAACAGACTGTCATGTGGTTAATTTGCAAGAAAAAGAATGTGTGTGTGGGGGGGTGGGAATGTGTCAAAGTGTTTTTCATCCTGTTGAAAGAAGAAAGCATAGAGAGCTGTAAGGACCCAGTCACCCTTTTTAACAGATGGCAAAACCAATGGAGAGGAGAAGGCCCCATCCTTCTGGAGGCCATTTGACTAAAATGGCTTAGGGACAAACTAGTAATCACCACTGAAGTCTGCATAAGCCTGCCTTCTCTAAGAAGGAACAAGAAGCAGAGGCCAAAGCTTAGGGCTGAAGCAGAACCATTGACCATGATGCCCACCCCCTTTTCTCTAATGAAAGCATGGTAATCACAGCAGCAAGGCCCTGGCCATTAGAGCCTGGACTGTGCTCTGCATTACATTTTATTTATTTTAGTTTTTTTCTTAGAATGGGGGTCTCTGCCTCTGCTCGGAGAGGCATTATGGCATTCTGTCATGTCTTTCCCAAGTTTCAAGAGAGAAGAAGGGGCAGCCATTATATTTAACCACTCCACCCAGAGATTAATTCAAAATTGCTTGTGGAGGTGAAGTCATGGCCAGACTTACCACTAGTTATCTTCCAAGTTACTGGGCAAACCCTATTTCTGAGGTCCGTGGCAGGTTTTGTTATCCATGTTTGTGTCACATGAATATGTAACTGTGTGAGTGCATGTAGAGTGAATGAGAGAAAGGTGAGATAGAAGTGGAGGAAGAGAGAGAGGAAGATAAAAGGAAAAGGGAGGGTAAAAATTATTATCACTGAGAAAGAGAGGAGGAGAATGGAGGTTCAAAGGATTGGGGGGGGAGGTAGGGAAGTAAGTAGGCTAAAAAAATACAAGGAAAAAAGAAAAAAAGAAAGGAGGTATCAACTGGTCACTTTGCAAAGCAGTGATTTTACTGTCACTTCAGACTTTCGAAGGCAGATCAGCCTTTGTGTTAGTTCTTGTTGGTGCTGTGAAAAATTATCACAAATTTAGTGGCTTAAAACAACAAAAAATTATTATCTTAAAGGTCTGGAGGTCAAAAGTCAATAATGTGTGCAAAATAGGTTTCATCAGTCTAAAATCAAGCAGGACTGCATTCCTTATGGAGGGTTTTTTGGACAGGCCATTGGTCTTGCCTTTTCCATCTTCTAGAACAGCAGTTCTCAACCTTCCTAATGCTGCGACCCCTTAATACAGTTCCTCATGTTGTGGTGACCCCCAACCATAAAATTATTTTCATTGCTACTCTATAANGACCCCCAACCATAAAATTATTTTCATTGCTACTCTATAACTGTAATTTTGCTACTGTTATGAATTGTAATGTAAATATCTTTTTGTTTTCCGATAGTCTAGGTGACCTCTGCGAAAGGGTCATTCGACCTCCAAAGGGGTTGTGACCCACAGGTTGAGAACCGCTGTTCTAGAAGGTGCCTACCTTTCTTGGTTCACTTCCATTGTCAAAGCCAGCAAGTAATGGTTGGTCAGTGAAGTCCTTTTCAGGTGACATAACTCTGACATTTACTTTTCCACACTTAAAGTACCCCTCTGTTTTTATTGAGCCCACCTGCATAATCCAGGATAATCTTTATTTTATGGTAAACTGATTAGCAACCTTAATTCCCTCTTGCCATATAAGGTAACATAGTCACAGGTCCTGGAAATTACAACATGGGAATCTTGATGGGCCATTATTCTGCTACCACAGCCTCTTATGAAGAATGTTGCAAAGGGGCAGAAGGTTGGGTAGTCCCTTTTATTCGAAAGTCTTAAGGTATAGGAAAAAATAGCTACTTCTCAGGAAAAACTTTGCAATGGGTGAAGTCTGTCTCCTGGGCAGTGTTTGAGCTATTCCCAGTGCCTGCCTCTCGCTCTTGGGACTGACACATCAGGCTGGGCTCACACTGCTGTGGGGTTGCCAGTCTCCAGAGCAAATACACCCACAGGCCTGCCTGACCTGGGCGTGCTCTTTTCCTCTCCTGCTAATCAAATTTACCTATTCCAACTCTCATATCTTCAAAACTTTCCTTTTTGTACTTTTTCTCCCTAGTGTGTGGAATTAAGTGTATGAGTGCAAAGAATTTGCATTCATTTGTCTATAATACTTTAACTTCCTAGAGTGATAATGGAACACATGTTTTTGAATGGGTGTTAAGGGAAACATGTCTATTGGAGTTGCTTATACCCCACTAATCACACCACATAAGCCTGTCCTGAGTACAGCCAGGCTGGTTTAAAAGTTCATGGTCCTCTGGCTCAGAAGATAGCTTGGTATAGCTACATAAAGAAACTAAGCATCTTATGAGAGTAGAAATTTACAAAACATTTAATCTTGGTATTGCTATATTAGGATTGTAAAAAGAAATAAAATTTTATCCTGATGTCTGAGAAAACATCAACACCTCAATATAAGAGACTCTGTGATGTGTTGTTTTCCCAATTGCTATTTGAAATGGAAATATGCATTTTTTTTTCTGAATCTTTTCATTCTCCTTTTCAAACAATACTGTACCACAAAAATCAAGAAGGAAGAGAAGACAGCTTGGTATTCTGGCCTCTTCAGGATCATTGATACTACAATCAAGGTTAACAACTGTTTCTTAGGCCCATCATGTCTCAGGAATCTCACCAATGGTGAGGGCTCCCTACAGCAGGCAGCCTCCTAAGAATAGAAGCAAATGCAGGAAGAATATCATAATCTTGGGGGACGAGTATGAAAATGAACATCCCAGGTTCAGGGCATACATGGTGAGTGAGGAAGCTGCCCTTTTTCCACCTTTCTCCTTTGTCAGTTGGGGATCAAAGGTAAGCAGTCAGAGGAGAGGCAGAAGATCTGGACAGTGTGTTCAGCCCCAAGCTGGGGTTCTTTCTCACACCTTTAGGTCCATTATCTGGAGAACGGGTCCTATGGATGAAGGCAGCATTGAGCCATGTGGGAGAGTGACAAGCAAGACTCACATCTATAAAGCTTTTTAAGTAGACAACATGCCAATATCACAGGACAAAAGAGTCAGTGGTGAAATCAAATTCAGGTGGGATAGGAGTGGGCGTGAATTTCCCTGAAGAAGGCTACAAACAGGGATCATGAAGTCTTCATGGAAAAGCTCTCATTGTGGGCTATCTAGGTTCAGTAGCTGAATGAGCCAGCCTGAAATAGCCTATGTAAGACCTCCTTTGTACATGGATGGAAGACAAACGAACACTGGGGTAGTCACACGAAGTTGGTTAATACTCATTTCTCTTCTTCTAGAGAAACATTCAGCATATCAGACTGTATGTTGGAGAATATCATGCTTGAGTAACCAGAGAACTATGGCAGCAAAAAGTTTCAGAGAAAAATCAAGGGAGAGAAGCCTAGTTGCTGTGGACACACCCTCACTTCCACAATAATTAAGCCACTAAGTCTCAAAGACTTTTCTAGGCCAGTCTCAGACACAAACCTGCCAGAAGGCAAGCCTTGACACAAACTGAACTTAAGTATATGGTGTCTTAGTAGTGTGTTCAGCTTAGGGAATGTGTGAGCTAGTCGGCCCTGATAATTAAAACAGCACATTTGTTTATAAGCATGACCTGATCTGGGCATATTGCTAGAAATTTTAGCAAGCACCATGTTTCTTTCAGGACTAATCATCTATCTGAACTTGAAACATATTCTGAATTATATCTCTCACTAAATCATGAGAGTAAATGCTTTCTGCTGGATGATGAACAGGTTCAAAGTTCTCCTGAATCATTATGAGTTGTGTAGGTGGAAATCTGGATAGCTACACACGTGATTACACTGGAGACAGTCTCCAAATGTGACTCTGCTATGTAGGAATACTGCACTTTTGATTGAGCTCAAGGTTTTAGAAGCATTTTGTGACCCTCTCTAAATGATCAGTATCCTCCTACATATGGTTACCCATATATTTAGGGTCACTGCTCAGTAACCAAGTAATTTGCATTTCAAGATATCTACTTGGATCAGTAGAAAAAATGGTGGATCTCTCTTTCAAGATATGTAGTTTCAGCCTTTTATCATTTTTCATTTCTAGTTTTATATACATGAAGGAATTTTATTTAGATGTCTGGCCTGAAGTGAATGTCTCCAAATATATATCTATGAATTATCCATGGGGGAAAAGTCCTGCAGAAGGCAACAATTACCCTTATATGATGAAATCCTAACTAGTGGAATAACAGCAGGAGTTCTTCAGAATAAGATGTGCACAATGCACAAAACAGGGAGGACAATAGCTGTTTCAAGAATTAGTAGGCATTCTTCTAAAAAGTCCCATGAGGCCTTGTAAGAAGACATCTCCTTTTTATTTGGAATCCTTGATTCTAGACACATTTTGGGCTTACAGCATGGATAAATGCCTGAAATCATTCCCATAAAAAAAGAACACAGAAAGGAAACTAGCTGTAAATCACAGTTTGAAAGAGCTATCTGTAACTTAACTTTCCATTACCACTTGGTATAGAATGACATGACTTTAAAATATGTGTGTGCCTAACAGCCGTGGATTGAGATCAATCATATCAGGACACTGATTGTGGGAGTGATCTGATTCCTTGGTCTCCCGGGTGTGGGTGATAGGCAGTCTGACCAGTGTATTCTGGAACATCTATACAATTCAGTTACCATCTTCTGAACAGAAGATGTTTTCTATTCTTGAATTCATTGACAAATACTGAAGTGCTTAAATACAAATATTTAGTATCAAAGCATGATGCATTCTTCAATAGTGGGTACCCATAATACCACAAACTGTTTTCATTTCATTCTATTTTTCATTATTTATATATTATTTAAAACTTAGATAGTCATCTGATACTCATATAAAAAATTTGTTGCATTTGCACTTGGCTCAAATAAGGTATTGATTAAAGAACCACTCTTCACCCCCCTAATGCAGATAGATACCTACACCCCAGAATTCATTGGTGGAAATTAATGTTCTGATACGTATCATGAAATAGTCAGAGAAATACAGCATAAAGCAAATATTTACTCCCATGGGGGAGAATGGAGCTCAGTTTTATAATGGCCATCTGCAAAGTCCATGGTTTAAATTAAAGATTAACAAAGGGCTCATGAGCTCAAAATTAAGTTATTCTGTTTAAAATCAATCACTGAGACTGTCATTCTGCTTATTGCTTTGACTTTCTAACAAAGGTTTAAATGAGGACTTTATGTGCAAGTAAAGAATGTCAAGAGATCTGCTCTTTTTCAGAACTTCATGGGCTGAAGAGGGAAAATGTTCAGGCTATTAGTGTAATTAGAATGAGAAATGTAATTTTACAGAAAAGAAATCTCTACCAAAAAAGTCCCACAAATCCACAATTAATCTATTATCTGGGGGGGGGGATGGTAAAGAATGAGAGGTGGGATACATCACAAAGCACTGGATTCATTGATACCAAAGCCAAATACTAGTCAGGAAGCCTGGAGTTTATCTAACTCCTCTTTTCAGTTGCAGGCACCAGAACTGGGGAGAAGGGTCCAGAAGGAGTACTGCTTTTGCCAGCAAAATACATCCACATTGTGGTTTTTGAGAAAGAGCTCTTTTCCTTTGTTACTTGGCTTCATGTTGGGTCACCACTCCAGTGCTGAGCAGCTCGCCGATGGCCCTGTCATCATATTGGAGGACTTCCTTCAGGATGTATGTTGTGTGCTGCCCAAGCAAGGGAGGCGGCCTGGCCTCTGACATCTTGAACTTACTGTATCTCACAGCTGGGCCTGTCAAAAGAGGTGGAACACAGGAAACCTGTTACTGACCAACCCTAGGAGATTAATTACTCACGCAGCCTGGGGGGTTTCAGTGAATGCCAAGAATGTCACTGCCCGTTACACCCTTGCAGATGCTCCATCGTTTTGGAAAGAAATGCATTTTCACATGTGGCTTTTCTTGACTCCGTTTCACCCAGCTGTCCAGTGGCCAGCGGACCTTCCCACCACCCTGCAGGGGCCTGCGCGTCCATGCCTGGTATGTGCCCTGGCCATTCAGAAGCTGCCAGTCCTGACACAGGGACTCTTGAGGGGCAGAGCGCTCAACTGAGTGAACTCGCTAGGTCCAAGGGAACAATGACCACAGATACATAGCGTCTTTCTGAAGCTGGAAATCTGAGCCCAGGTGAAGACAACCCAAAATTTTACTATTCAGTGTTTACTGTATAGTTCCAAGACTGAGTTCAACAAACTGGATCAACTAAACACCAGTCAGGCCCTGGCTGAAGCCTTTGGTGGTAGAAGCTACATGTGGAAGTCCCATTGTTATTAGCTCCTACAGCTTCTAGCAGCCATTTTGGAAACCTACGTAACTTCTCTGAGCCTTATGTCCCACAGCTGTAAACTTGATATGATGTTTACTACACACACCTGATGGGAGGATTTAACTAAGGTAATGGACAGAAAGCACTAGGCAAGTGTATAGAGCATATAAAATATACTATAAACAAGGTTGTTATTGGATTGAGGCTTGTTTACTAGTTGTTTATAAACAAGGTTGTTTTTGGATCGAGGCTTGCAACACAAGTTGTTTACCAGTAGGTGTGAGACTGATAAGAGTTAAGTGAAAGAAACATGTTTATGTGTAGAGTACATACATGAAAATAACATGTTTATGGTTATGTCTGAAACTGAGCATAACAAAATTGAGTGGTAAACACGTTCACCAAAACAACTTCTGGTTATCACCTAAGAGGTAAACAAGTCCAAGGAAAAGAGGATGAAAGCAGAGCTCAAGAGCAATGCCATGAGTAGTCTGACTGGGCGCTCTGGCTAAGACCTTCTGCAAGGTGCAAGCCACGGTACTCTGGGACTCTCCGAAGGTCTTCCTTGCAAGACCAGCATGCCTCAGACCCGTCGTGGGCCCAGTCATCTCTCCTGGACCAGGGACCTTCTCCATTTCGATTGACTCTGGGATTTTGGTTATTAAATTCTATTTTATCCTGTATAACCCTCTGGGCTTACCAGAGCATTGACTTCTGGAGGGACATGGTTCCCAAATAAAGCTGTGTTACTCACTCTACCTGAACCTGTGTGTCGGGACTTTGTTGCCCGTTTGTGTCATGAGTACCACGCAGGGACGTAGGGCCTTGCCCAGGGGTTAATGTCCCCTTGACTTTCAGGAAGAGACTGAAATGTGGTGACTGCCCTCCCAGGCGCTCATGACAGCAAGTATTCCTTAACCCACAGTACTGCACAGAACCCTCTGGCTTGTCTGTGACAAAAGCTGCCATCACATCTCTCTTGAAACTTGTGTTGAGAAGGGTAACGGCCTTGCAGTGCTAGCCACTTGCTGAGCACTGAGCCCTACAAGCAAGGTAACTTGGCAATACTTTCAATGAGTGTTGGAAACAGATTTTATTGGTCCCATTCTTTACACAAGGCCACTAAAGCCCCCAAAGCTAAGGTTTTACTCAAGGTCACATGGCTAATAATTAATAGCACAAGGATACAAATCCATGTCCCTTTGAACTGTCTCCTGTTGAAGGCCATGCACTTTCCACAACCATAGCAGCCTCTTTTCACTCTCCGCTCTTCCATGGAGAAGCTGGACTGACATTGGGGGGTGCAATTTGCCTTTGCTGCCTCATTCAATAAATGGTATTGATGTTGGGTTTCCTTTATATCTCATTTGATTAGCCTTCAGGAAAACAAGTTAAGTAGTCACAAGAAGACTCCAAAACAGTGCATTTCTATCTCATAAAAATTTTTCCAGCCTCCTCTTGATTTGAGAAGCCTGTAAGAAGAACAAATAAAACCAAAGCTTGTGTGGGTGACAGAATGTCAGTCAGGAAAGCAGCAAATGCGCTGCAAGCTCTTTGAAGAATCCCATTAACAAAAGGCGCTGTCGTAGAGGCCATTGTTGACAGAGCTAGAGGACCCAGGCCCCCTAACACCATCAGGCCAAACCTCTGCTCAACACATACCACCCACTGCAGATAAATGGCAAATTTCAACTGATTGCCAAAGTTTTCCTTCTCTGAGGATAAGTGAAATCCATTTTTTTTTCTTCTCACACTTCCTTTTGAACCCCAGTGTGTGACTTTTTTCACAGGTTGGTCACTTTTCAGTAAAGGAGCACACGTTGCTACTCTCCTGAGAAAGCTGATGGTTTGGTGCTTTAGGGATGCAGCCCCTTACTCCTTACTTTCTCAGATGTGGTTATATTTTGACATTAACTAACAATAGTTTCAATTTAAAACTTGCCTTTTAAAAGAACTCCACTGAGGGAATACACGTCTGAAGTTAATGTTATGTGACTTTTTCCTAAATGCATTACCTGAAGTAAGACTTCTAACTGGAAAGTAGTCACTTGAATATATCGAGAATTTGGGCGGGAACACAGCTCCTACTGCTATTGCTATAGCAGCTACCATTTTGCTATCTTACCATATTGCTATAGTACCAGCTACCGTTTCCTCATAACCTATGATGTGTCAGCCACTGTGCCAAAGGCTGCACGTATATTATCTCATATAATTCTCACAATAGTCCTGTATGGGTACTGGAGGGAAAAGGGGTTTAAGGTTAAAAGGGTTGTTAGATTTAGGGTTCAGGTTAGGGAAGGAGAATAACTTGCCCAACATCACACAGCTAGGAAGTGATAGAGTCCGTATCCAAGTCCAGGTCTGTTGAGTTTGAGAACTTGGACATTAAAAAAAATAACTTCTTGAGGTGAAATTCACATAACATAAAATTAACGAATTTAAACTGAACAATTCAGTGGCATTGAGCACATTCACAATGCCATGCAACAACCACCTCTATCTATTCCAAAACATTTCCATCACTCCATAGTAAAACCCTCTACCCATCAGATGGTTTCTCTTAACTCCTCACTCTCCCCAACCCCTAGCAACTACTAATCTACTTTTTGTCTCTATGGATTTATCTGTTCTGTATTTTCCATATAATGGAATCATACAATAGGTGACCTTCTGTGTCTGCCTTCTTTCACTCAGCATAATGTTTTTGAGATCCATCCATATTATAGCATATAGAAGTACTAAGAACCTGGACTCTTAACGTCCATGAAATGATGGTACGAGAAAACTCTTCAGGTCCAGACATACTAAAGGGAAGTTCAACTGTGTCACTCCCACTGTCTACCATACTTTCCTGATAGCTTCCAGAGTTACATTGAAGACAATGTATTTAACTTTTTGCATTAAAAATCTTAAATAATTTAGGTTGATAGGATGGCATTATTTGGTACATTTTTACACTTGCTTGGATAAAGACATATGAATATAAAATGAAGCAAATAAAGTAAACCCCAGAGAAAGCTAAGCTCTCATGAGCTAATTGAAATTTCCTGTTCTTACATCCCTGTGCAAGAATCCAGTGTACCAGCAACATCCCTCCCAGTCCAAGCTTTGCACAAAGGGAATAGGAGAAAAGGGTTCTGAGAATATGTTTGTTGCAAAGAGTGGAAAATATTTGACATAATTATTTACATCTGACATCCAGAAAGAATGAACAATTTGCTCTTCCAATGAAAAAAGATGAGCAGATAGGATGCACATTCTTAAATTCATTTTTGGCAAGGTAATATCTATGTTCATGTATGCTTTCAAACACTTGTAAGCTGTGTGATACTGAAAATTTTTAAAGTCTCTGAGTCTCAGTCTACACAGTTCTAAAATGAGATTAACAATACCTTTTGAAGGTTGTTTTGAGCACTTAAGTAATATAATATGGGTAATATTTAATATCAGTAATAATCAAAAAAATGCATATGAATATAAGATACAATTTTGTTTATAAAATTAGAAAATCTTGTGGATATTTCTTATTGTTTTTAAAAGGTTGGTGACTGGTAGGAGTGCAAATTGGTGCAGTCCTTCTGGGGGGAAATTTGTCAACTAAATGTAAGCGTCCACACCCTTGGATGGAGAAATTTTGCTTTAAAAATGTTTTGGGCTGGCAGAGTGGCACGTTGGTTAAGAGTTGGCTTGGGATGCCAGCTCTGAGCAGCAGGGTCCCAATTCGGATCCCACCTTAGGGCCAGTGATGCTGCGCCCTCTACAGCTAAGATGGTGAACAACATCTCGACCTGGAACTGGGCTGCCATGAGTCGCTGGCAACAGCGTAGGCTGCAGTGAAGCTGCAGTGGGCTGCTATGAGCTACCGTGAGTGGCTGGCAGCCGGCCTAAGTGACCGGCAGCCAGTGTGAGCTGCCAAGAGCCTCCGTGAGCGGCCGTCCAGGGGCCGGCGACCGATATGCCTCACCTGGGAAGAGCGCAATGATAATACCAACATAGGCCAGTGAAGCCACGTCCTCCACGACTAGACTGAAGAACAAAAGGACAGCAACTTGTCTGTTCCCCTTCCCTGATTCCCCAGCACTGTTCCCCTCCCCTAATTCCCCAATAAAATCTTTAAAAAAAATTTTTTTTCCTATGGCTATAATAAAGATTGTTGAATAAATTTTATAGGCAAGAATCTATGCAAATTTCTAAATGTACTTAATACCCTTAACAGTTCTATCCTTCTCACATGGGTTTCTAACCTACAGCCTGTGAGGGTTCTTTGTGTGGGGATTCTATACTTTCCTTTTACTTTTCCACCTGCTCATTGCTTCCAAAGGTAACCTTTGTTAGAACTAGGTATTTAGGTCTTCATTCTTTCATTTATTTCCCCCCTTTAGCCCATCTCCAACTTCTTCCTTCCAGATAAAAAAGTCAAATAATTATAATATTGAAAAAAATAGGAAAATATGCCCCAAACTTAGGCACTGGTTAAATACATTACAGTGCATCTAAATGATGGCAAACTGTAGAGCGATTTCAAGTTTTACCGGGGGGGGGGGATTTGAACACACATATGACCCTCACTCTCTTCCAAAATACCACTAAAATGGAAGTACAGAAGTTCAACAAGCAAACCGAAACTTCATGTGAGTGAAGAGAATAGGAGGGAGTATCACTAGTGAATGAGCTAATTGAAAAAATATAAGAACAGCATGGATGGGATCATATTCATGGTTTAAAAGAGGTAGAAAGCATTAAAGCCCAGGAGATTCTAACAAGGAGACTGAGAGGAAGTAGATGTCAAATTGTCCATTTCGCTCCTCAAAAGCCTCTGCTTTTAAAACCATTAATTATGAGAGAGACAGATCTTAGAACAGAAGTAGGACTGAAAGCAGAAAGATTGAATGTCTCAATATAGACTAATCTCACTAGTTTGTTTTAGAAACGACAGGAAAGTAAAGCTTGCTTTCAAAATATCTAAACAAAAATGATGCTAAACCTAGAATTCTATATCTAGTCAAATGATTAATCAAATATGAATGCATTTTCAAACTTACAAAGATTAAGTAAGTTTACTTTGAAATTTTCATTATGTTGACTCCAGTAAAACATGGGTGTGAAAGATAGAAGAAAAATTTGGTGCTCAGTGAGAACCAACCAAGCAGCGAGGGAAGGAAGGCCCTAGGGTGATAGCTCAGGCCTAGAGAGTCAATGAGGTGTAGATGGGAGTGAACAGAGGCCTTCAAAAAGGGAGTCTAAGAAGGCAAAAAGGGCCTATGTTGTATAACTAGTATAAATGAAATGTTGGAAACACATAATCTTGAGATAAAATTACATTAATAATGAAAGCAAAATTTGCATTAAGAAAATAAAAACTCAAATATGAAGCAAATTACAATGTGGCAAGATTTAAGTAATTGATGGACTATAACAAAGAAAATCCACTTGACCTTGATACCAAGAACATTTGAGTAGCACCTATTACCTGTGCATCCTTTAAAACAGCAATAAGCATTGTGCATTAAATTGTCTATTTAGTCATCTATCCTCTGTGGGGACAGAAAAATGCCAGTTGTGTTTGCTGATGGATCTTCAATGCCGTTCACAGTCCCACAAAATAAAGATAATGCCAAGCAGCCTTTCTTAAACACCTTTAATGATTGTAGGCTGTGCTTTTTATTGCATAATCTCACGATGCTTTATAAAATAGAGACTATTATAACGTTCATTTTACAGATCAGAAAACTGAGGCCCTTTAAAGTGTTGGTTAGTTTGTCTAAGGTTCCCCAGGTAAATAAGTGATAGAATCAGGGGAAGATCTCTTATATGTCAGAATCCATGGTCCATGCTCTGTCATTTAGTGCAAATTTGTTGACTTAATGATTTCTAACAATTAAAGATATTTGAGGGCCGGCCGAGTGGCGCGATGGTTGAGAACTCGCTTGGGATGCCAGAGGGCCCCGGTTCGGATCCCACATATGAGGGCCAGTGACACTGCCCTCTGCAGCTAAGATGCTGAACAGCAGCTCAACCTGGAGCTGGGCTGCCATGAGTCGCCGGCGACGGCGTGGGCTGCAGTCCCTGTGGCAGTGGATTGCCATGGGCTACCGTGTGTGGCCAGCAGCCAGCGTGAGCGGCCAACAGCCGCAGTGAGCGGCCGTCCAGAAGCCGGCGACCGATCTGCCTCACCTGGGAAGAGCGCAATGATGGTGCCAACTTGGGCCAGTGAAGCAACATCCTCCACGGCTAGAATGAAGAACAAAACGACAGCAACTTGTCTGTTCCCCTTTCCCCAATTCCCCAGCGCTGTTCCCATCCCCCCAATTCCCCAATAAAAATCTTTAAAAAAAAAAGATATTTGAATAAATACTCTTTATGTCATTTTAATTAATTCATTATTCACTAACTTATTCTATATATAATTTTTGAGTACCTATCCCTGTCTAGGCAGTATGATCTAGATAGATATATATTAGCAAATAAAACACACCTGGGCCCTACTCTCATGGAATTTATATTCTGGTTTGGGAGACAGACAATAAACAAATAAGCAAATAAATAAATAAATAAATAAATAATTAAAATTTGATAGAAAATATACAATTGTTAAAAAACTTACCTGAAAAGAGGAGAATATTGTAGGCACAGAGGGAAAGGGCCATTGTGATAGTAAAGGATTATTTTAAGTGGGATATGTAATAAGGCCAAACGGATTAGATGATCTTTAAGCTGAGCCTTAAACTGAGCGATCAGTACACTAGTGGAGGAAAGAAGGTCCCTGGCAGTGTGAAAAGGTTTGATGTTCAGGGAACTAGAAAAAGATCCAATGTGCATAGAACATAATTTGGCAGAAGTTTCTAGATGAAGTTGGAGAAGAGAATGCACAGGAATTCAGAGGCTATAGAAGTGAAGTTTGAGCTTATTCTGAGTTCAGTGGGAAACCACCGGAGCTTTAAGAGCAGTGACAAGACTTATGACAGAACGCTCTCGTTGCAGGCAGAGAATGCATTGGGATGAGTTTGAAGGCTGTTGTGGGTAGATCAGAAGAGATGATGGTGGCCTGGCCTAGGATGGTGCCTGTAGAGTTTGGGAAAAGTGAATGTGTTTGAGGGCTATTCTGGCAATAGAAATGGGGGCTCACTGATGGAGTGCACAGACGAAGGTAGGTAAGGAAGGAAAGAGAAGCATCAAAAAGAGAATCCTGTGTTTCTACATTGAACAAATGGTGGGGCTATTTACCACATGGAGAAGACTGAATGAATTGCATGGCCAAGTTTGGGTGGAAGCAGTAATCGAATTCTTTTTTGTGCATGCTGTATGAGGTGCCTATAAGATATCCCTGGAGAAATGTCAGTGGGAGTTTACTTATGCAAGTCTGGAATTCAGGGAAGAGTTTTGGCCAGGGCATGTAAATTTAAAGTGTCTTAGCATCTAAATGTCCTATCCCAAACAATATATTTCCAAGGCAATTGTGTTTATTCCAACATCCCTGATGCTGAGGGTTTTTTTAAACATTTTCTTTTTTTAATTATATTTAACATTCAATATTATGTTATATTAGTTTCAGATGTACAGCATAGTGGTTAGACATTTATATAATTTGTCAAGTGATTTCCCTTGATAAGTCTAGTACCACCTGGCACCATACATAGTTATGACAATATTATTGACTATATTCCCTATGCTGTACTTTACATTCCCATGACTATTTTGTAACTACCAATTTGTACTTCTTATTCCCTTCACCTTTTCACTCAGTCCCCACCCCCCTCCTACCTGGCAACCATCAGTTTGTTCTCTGTATGTATGAGTCTGTTTCTGTTTTATTTGTTCATTTATAATGTTCTTTAGATTTCACATATAAGTAAAATCATATGGTATTTGTCTTTCTCTGTCTGACGTACGGTATTTCTTTTTTTTTTCTCCTGACTTATTCACTTAGCATAATAGGTTTATCCATGTTGTCGCAAATGGTAAGATTTCATTCTTTTCTATGTCTGAGTAATATTCCATTGTATGTATATAACATTTCTTCTTTATCCAATAGTCAATTGATGGCCACTTAAGTTGCTTCCATTTCTTGGCTATTGTAAATAATGCTGCAGTGAAAATAGGGATACATATATCTTTTCAAATTAGTGCTTTGGATTTCTTCAGGTAAGTACCCAGAAGTGGAATTGCAGGGTCACAAGGTAGTTCTATTTTTAATTTTTTGAAGAACCTCCATCCTGTTTTCCATAGCACCTGCAACCAATTTGCAATCCCACCAACAATGCACGAGGATTCCCATTTCTCCACATCTTTACCAGCACTTGTTTGTTGATTTATTGATGATAGCCATTCTGACAGGAGTGAGGTGGTATTTCATTGTGGTTTTAATTTGCATTTCTTTGATGATTAGTGACATTGAGTATCTTTCCAAAAGTCTATTGGCCATCTGTATATCCTCTTTGGCGAAATGTCAATTCAGGTCCTTTGCCCATTTTTTAATGGGATTGTTTGGTTTTTTGATATTAAGTTGTATGAATTATTTATAATTTTTATATATTAACCCTTTATTAGATATATTGTTGGCAAATATTTTCTCCCAATCAGTAGGTTGTCTTTTCATTTTGTTGATTTTTTCCTCTGCTGTGCAAATACTTTTTAGTTTGATGTAGTCCCATTTGTTCATTGTTTTCCTTTTTTGTTGTTGTTTCCTTTGCCCAAGGAGATATAGCAACAAAATTATTACTAAGAGTAATGTCAGAAAGTTTACTGCCTATGTTTCTTTCTAGAAGTTTTATGGTTTAGGGTCTTACATTTAAGCCTTTAATCCATTTTGAGTTTATTCTTGTATATGGTGTGAAAAAGTTATCCAATTTTATTCTTTTGCATGTGTCTGACCAGTTTACCCAATAACTTATTCAAGAGATGGTCTTTACCCCATTGCATATTCTGTCTCCTTTGTCATAGATTAATCGACCATATAGGTGTGGGTTTATTTCTGGGCTCTCCATTCTGTTCCATTGATATATGTGTCTGTTTTTTATGCCAGTACCATGCTGTTTTGATTACTCTATCCATATAGTATAGCTTCATATAGTATGCTAGCATGATACCTCCAACTTTCTTCTTGTTTCTCAAAATTGCTGTGGCTATTCGGGGTCTTTTATGGTTCCATATAAATTTAGGATTATTTGTTCTAGATCTGTGAAAAGTGTCCTTGGTATTTTGATAGGGATTGCACTGAATCTATAGATTGCTTTAGTTAGTATGGACATTTTAACAATGTTAATTCTTCCTATCCATGAGCACTATATAGCCTTCTATTTATTTGTATCTTCCTCAATTTCTTTTTTCTTTTTTTTTTAGCTGAGCCATCTGCTACCTGGTGGCAGCTCAGCAGCTGCTCAGCTCAGGCTGGACTCGAACCGCTGTTGCTCAGAGCTCAAACTCTTGAGTGAGCTCTTAAC
Source organism: Hipposideros armiger (assembly GCF_001890085.2). NCBI lineage: Eukaryota > Metazoa > Chordata > Mammalia > Chiroptera > Hipposideridae > Hipposideros > Hipposideros armiger. Next base: position 750,043 of record NW_017731558.1, read on the forward strand.
CAACTGAGCCATTCGGCCGGCCCTATATCTTCCTCAATTTCATTATTCAATGTCTTAGAGTTTTCTGAGTACATGTCTTCTACCTCCATGGTTAAAATTCTTGCTAGGTATTTTATTATTCTTGGTGCAATTGCAAATGGGATTGTTTTCTTAATTTTCTTTCTGATAGGTCATTATTGGTATATAAAAATGCAACCAATTTCTGAATATTAATTTTAATATTAATATTAAATTAATTAATTTTAATGTTAATTGATCTGCTACTTTACTGAATTCATTTATCAGTTCTAATAGTTTTTTGGTGGAATATTTAGGGTTCTTCTCTATGTATAGTATCATGTCATCTGTAAATAATGACAGTTTTGCTTCTTCCTTTCCAATTTGGATGCCTTTTATTTTTTTTCTTGTCTAATTGCTGCCGCTAGGACTTCCAATACTATGTTGAGTAAAAAGGGTGAAAGTGAACATCCTTGTCCTGTTCCAGATCCTAAGGAAACTGCTTTTAGATTTTTTAGATTGAATTGAATATGATGTTAGCTGTGTATTTGTCATATATAGCCTTTATTATGTTGAGGTGTTTCCTCTATTCCCACTTTGCTGAAAGTTTTATATATATACATATATATATATATATATATATATATATATATAT
>NW_017731558.1:750711-786538 GCF_001890085.2 Hipposideros armiger
AGAGAGAGAGAGAGAGAGAGAGAGAGAGAGAGAGAGAGAGAAAGAGAGAGAGAGAGAGAGAGAGGAGAGACAAATGGATGTTGAATTTTTTCAAATGCCTTTTTCTGCATCTATTGATATGGTCATATGATTTTTATCTTTCATTTTGTTTATGTAGTGTATCATGTGAATTGTTTTGTGGGTAATGAAACAAACTTGCATCCCATGAATAAATTCCACTTGGTCATGGTATATGATCTTTTTAATGTATTGCTGAATTTGCCTTGCTAATATTTTGTTGAAAATTTTGGCATCTATGTTCATCAGGGATATTGGCCTATAATTTTCTTTTCTTGTAGTACCTTTGTCTGGTTTTGGAATCAGCATAATGCTGGCTTCATAAAATGAGTTTGGGGGCCTTCCCTCCTCTTGAACTTTTTGAAATAGTTTAAGAGGGAAAGGTGCTAATTCTTCTTTGAATGTTTAGTAAAATCTGGCCCAGGACTTTTGTTTGTTGGGAGTTTTTTTATTACTTACTAGATTTTGTTAGTTGTAATCAATATATTCAGATTTTCTATTTCTTCTTGATTCAGCTTTGGAAGCTTGTATGTTTCTGGGAATGTATCCATTTCTTCAGAATGTCCAATTTGTTGGCATATAATTGTTCATAGTATGTTCTTACATCCTTTGAATTGCTGTGGTGTCTGTTTTCACTTCCCCTCTTTCATTTCTGATTTTATTTATTTGAGTCCTCTCTCTTTTGTTCTTGATGAACCTGGTTAAAGGTTTATCAATTTTGATTGTCTTTTCAAAGAACCACCTCTTGGTTTCATTGATCTTTTATATTATTTTTTAGACTCTATTTCATCTATTTCCACTCTGATCTTTATTATTTCCTTCCTTCTACTCACTTTGGGTTTTATTTGTTCTTCTTCCTCTAGTTCCTCTAGGTGTAAGGTTACATTGTTTATTTGAGGCTTTTCTTTTTTTCTTAATGCCTGAGTTGCTATGAATTTTTCTCTCAGAACTGCTTTCACTGTGTCTGATAGATTTTGGGTCATTATGTTTTCATTTTCATTTGTCTCAAGGTATATTTTGATTTCTTCTTTGATCTCATTGTTGACCCACTCATTGTCTAGTAGCATGTCATTTATTTCCCAAGTGTTTGTGTGTTTTTCAGTTTTTTTTCTTTTAATTGATTTCTAGTTTCATAAATTGTGACCAGAGAAGATGCTTGATGTGATTTCAATCTTCTTAAATTTATGGTGACTTGTTTTGTGGCCTAACATGTGGTCTATGCTGGAAAATGTTCCATGTATGATTGAAAAGAATGCTTTGGGATAAAATGCTCTAAAAATATAAATAAATTCATCTGGTCTAATATGTCATTTAAGGCTGCTATTTCCTTGATTTTATCTCATAGATGTGAATGAGATGTTAAAATCCTCTACAATTACTGTATTACTGTCAATACCTCCCTTTATTTCTGTCAACATTTGCTTTATGAATTTAGATGCTCCTATGTTAGATGTGTAAATATTTTAAGGGGTCTATCCTCCTGTTGGATTGATCCCTTTATCATTATAAAGTATCCTTCTGTGCCTCTTCTTACAGCCTTTATTTTAAAGTCTATTTTGTCTGGTATAACTATTGCTATCCCAGCCTTTTTAAATTTCCATTTTCATAAAATATCTTTTTCCATCCCTTTCAGTCTGTGTCTTTTAATCTGAAACAGGCCTCTTATAGACAGCAGATGTATTGGTGTTGTTTTCTTATCCATTCAATCACTCTATGTCTTTTGATTGGAGCATTTAGTCCACTTACATTTAAAATAATTACTGCTAGGTATGTAGTTATTGCCATTTTGTTATTTGTATTTTTTTCCTTTTTCTTCTTAAAGAAGTCCCTTTAACATTTATTGTAATACTAATTTGGTGGTGATAATTCTTTTTTTAAAAAAAATATTTTTTTATTTTATTAGTTTTAGGTGTACAACAGTGCAATAGTTATACTTTTTACCCCTCAAAGTGACAACCCCCTCCCCCAATCTGCCGCCCCACTCCTCCCCCAATATCATATGTATCTATTACAATTCCATTGACTCCACTCCCACACTATACTCCATGTTCCATGACTACATATATATTCAATTATAGTTGACATACAATATTATACAACATCAGCATCACGTGTACACTGCAGTGATCAAGCCTCTACCCCATCCATGAAGTGGTCTCCCTAACAAGACATATGACCATCTAACACCCTACAAAATATTTACAACATTATTAATTATACATTTTACCCTTCAAAGTGACAACCCCCCCCTCCGCACCAACATCATACATATCTATTACAATTCCATTGACTCTTGTCTAGAAGCTCTTTATCTCTCTTTTGATTTTAAATGATAGCCTTTCTGAGTAGAGTAACCTTGGTTGTAGCTCCTTGCTTTTCATCACTTTAAATATTTTGTGCCAATCCCTTTTGGCCTAGAAAGTTTCTGTTGACAAATCAGCTGGCAGTCTTTTGGGAGCTCTCTTGTAGGTAACTAAACGCTTTTCTCTTGTTGCTTTTAAGATTCTCTCTTTGTCTTTAAGCTTTGGTATTTTAATTATGATGTGTCTCGGTGTGGGCCTCTTTGGGTTCATCTGGTTTGGAAATCTCTGCACTTCCTGGACTTGTATGTCTACTTCCTTCACCAGGTTAGGGAAGTTTTTAGTCATTATTTCATCAAATAGGTTTTTAATCTGTTGTTCCCTCTCTTTTTCTTCTGGTACGCCTATGATGTGAACGTTGGTAACCTTGATGTTGTCCCAGAGCTCCCTTAAACTATCCTCACACTTAAAATTCTTTTTGCTATTCCAATTTGGTGTTTTTTGCTACAGTGTCTTGCAAATCACTGATTTGATCCTCTGCTTTATCTAATCTGCTGTTGATTCCTACTAGCGTATTCTTCATTTCAGTTTTTGTATTCCTCATTTCTGATTGGTTGCCTCTTTTTTTGGTTTCTATGTCTTTATTATTTTTACTACCTCTTTGTTGAAGTCCTCACTAAGTTGATCTATTCTTCCCCTGAGTTCACTGGCCATCCTTATAACCAGTGTTTTGAACTCTGTATCTGGTAAAATACTTGCCTCCATTTCATTTGGTTCTTTTTCTGGCATGTTTTTCTGTTTGTTTGGTTTTTTCTCCTGTTCTTTGGGACATGTTTCTTTGTCTTCTCATTTTGGCGACTTTTCTGTGGCTTTTTTCTATGTACTTGGTAGATCTGCTATATCTTCTAGTCTTGAAAGAATGGCCTTATGTAGTAGGTGTTCTGTGGTGCCCAGTGGCACAGTCTCTCTGATTACCTGATCCATGTATTCCAGGAGTGTCCCTTGTGTGAATTTTGTGTGCCATCCTGCTGTAGTTAAGCTTTGATTGCTGTTTGCTCATCAGTCCTTGGGGCTGATCCTCAGGCTTATTTGTTATGAGAAATTGTTATGGCCACAGCATGGGCTGACCCCGTGGAGTGGGATTCAACCCAGTGGGCTCTGGTGCCTGATGAGACCACCCCTTGGGTGTGCCATTTGTGGAGTTAGTCAGGTGGTTCTCTGTTGAGTCTGAGGCCACTGGGTATGTTTGTTCTGGACCCTCCTGGGAGGGGCTATGTGTAGGCTGAGGTCAGCTGCTGCCTGTGCCCAGCCTGGGGCCACCTGGTAGGAGCCACAGAATGATCTGCAGTTGGCAACTGCCTGTTCTGGGTTTGGAGTTGTTTGGGAGAGGCCACGCTGAGACTCAAGGCTGGCTGCCAGCCATGCTGGGCCTGGGTCCACTCAGCAAAATGCACAGGGCACACTGAGGTCAGCTGCCTCCTGTCCAAGGTCTGCAGACCTTGGGGAGTTTTAAGAAAGCTTGCAGTGTGATCTGAGGCTGCCGGTGAGGCACAGCCAATGAAAGAGCCAAGGGCAGGGTGCAAGTTGGGTGGAGTGGCATCTCAGGGAGTCACCAGGGTGAGGTGAGCAGTGTTCACCACATTAACGCAGGTTCAGATTTGGTGCCTACCTGTCCCTGCAGGCTACATGAGGGGAGGGCTCAACATAGGGACAACGGCAGCCCTCACTCCAAAGCCACACAGCTCACTTTCTCCCCATATGTCTCTGGCACCTTTTGAGCCTCTGTCCCTTTGTTGGAACTCAGGGTGAGTGCCTGTGAGCCAGTGAGACTGTGTGTGGGCCTTTTAAGAGGACACTGGATTTCCAGAAGTTTACATCTCTTTGGGACAGGACAGAATTGCTGCTGATCTTCACAGCCAGCTGTTGTAGGGACTCCTCCTCTTGGCACTGGATCCCTGGACTGGGGAGCCTGGTGTGGGAGAAGGACTCCTCACTCTTCAGTGGGGACCTGTGGAGCTCAGATATCCCTCCCAATTTTCAACAACCACATGTGAGTGTGGAACCAGCCTGTTTCGCATATCTGCCCCTCCTACCAGTCTCCATGTGGCCTCTTATTTATATTCTTAGTTATAGTTTTGTTCAGCTAGTTTAGTTGTAATTTTGACATAGTCATGGGAGGAGGTGAGCACAGCACTTACTTACTCCACCATCTTCCACCACCTTACTGAGGTCTTAAATATATTGTTTACACAGACTTTTGTCTATTATCTCAGCTTTATATTAAAATCTATTGCATTAAAAACTTTATTGTCTACAGGTTGCAAATTAAATGAATGAAAAGTTAATCCAATTTTGGAAATAAATATATTTCTTTAAAAGAAGTTCCATATTCTTGGCCTAAAACAAACAAATTTCTACTGACTTGAGGATAGAAATTAAGACAGTTTTACTTTTGAAAGAATTCTGGATTTGTGTCTCACAGAAAGAAACTCAGTTCTCTTCTATTGAGTCATGGCCACATAGGGATAAATGAAGGTTGGGTGTTTTTCCTATTCTTTAATAAAGACCATCAAACTGAAAAACACTGAAACAAATGCACATCAACTGGAACCCCAAGCACTGTCCTTACAAGGGGCCTACCTACTCTAATGATTGATAGTCAAAGCGCTGGGTCTCCCTTCTCCCTTACAAGGAAGGGAATTGGGTGCCATGTTTTGTAGTCTATACACACCTCTAAGTGAGGACTGTGTGCAAACTGCCTGTGGTCCTCTCAAGGATGATGTGTATGATTCTATAAAGGTAGCAATGCCTTTTGCTTTAACATCTGCACATGCCAAGGGAGGATGAACTGATAAACTTCATGGAACCTAGAGTTCAAGAGCTGGAGGCTGACAAAATGCAAAGATAGGTGAGGAGGAATCTTGTCCCAGTATCTAGATCATATATGATAACATGGGAAACCAGTACTTAGTAAGTTCTTACTGTATATCAGGTCTGTGGCTGGATACTTTCTATTTGTAATTTAATTCAATCCTCACAACAAAAGACAAGTTTTGCATTCACTAATGTGTTTTATTCTTATATCACAAAACAAAACAAAACATGGAGTTCAGAGAGGTTAAGAAATATGTACAAGAGCATACATCAGATGCGCATATAGGTCTGCTGACTTCATAGTCATTGTTTTTGAGAAGTGGTATGGCAAGGTGGTTAAGAGTGTGGATTCTGGAACCAGAGTGCCTAGGTTCACAGTCCAGCTCTGCCATTTATTGACTATCTCCTTGGGTAATTACTTAACCTGTGCCTCAGTAGCTTTCTCTGTAAAATAAGGATAATAATGGTAACTGCCATATAAAGTTGTGAGGATTTAACAAAGTTCTTAGAATAGTACCACACACAAAGTAAGCACTTGATATATGCTAGTTGCTGTTATCAACCCAGATTCCTCAAGTAGAGCCTTAGACATGAAGAACATGGACAAGTTAGCTGCATTTTAGATTTGTGACAATAAGTGTGAACTTTAAAAAATTCTTAACAGTCAAGGATAAGACTATTTAAAGGAAAAGGGAAAGCGAGGAAGGAATCAACTATTTCTTAGGCACATATTACATAGCAAGCACTTTTCAAATGTTTATTCCTCATTATAACCCCTCAAGATAGGTATTTTTTTCCTCTTCCTACAGATAACAAAAGGGATGATAAGGGAGGTTAGATGATTACCCAAGTCACATGCTTGATAAGTGCACACATATTGTCTCCAACAGCATTAGAACATACAACAATTAATTTTTAATTAATTTTATACTGTCTTGAATTTTAACTATTACATTAGAAAAAACTTTGAAAATATGGAACTTATTTTACTTACTTAGCAAACACTTACTATGTGCCAGACACTATTATATGTGTTTTACACATCTGGTTCGTTCAGCCTTTAGGATAAGGTTAGAAGGTACTATTATCATCCCCACTTTACAAATGGGGGTCACTGAGAGACATAAAGGGGAAGTCTCTTGCCCAGGATAACAAAGCTAGTAATGAGTAGGGCCAGGATTCATACTCAGACAGTCTTGCTCCAAACCCTGAATCTTTGCCAATGGGCCACACTGCATCCCGTTGAAAGGGAGAGAGCAAAAGCAGAGAGAATAATCTAAGTTTGAAACTGAATTGAGGGGTCTTGGGGTAGAACATGCCAAGAACAGCTTCAGGATTCATGTTTGGACCAGTCTGTTCTCTCTCTTTCTAGATCATAGTTCTACTAGAATTCTTACGCAATATGTACACATTACTAGCTCATCTTTTCAAATTAATTTGTCACATGCGACCAATTTCCTTGTAGAAAGTCCTAAAATCACAGTACCATCAACACATTCTGATTTCTCGTGTTTCTGAGTTAGGCAATGCTCTCCAAATCCTTCCTTTTTACTCAGCCCCAAAGGAATGAAGCCCGTGCTGTGTTCTCTGTGGAAAGTTATCTGGTTTAAGGCACAGGGAAGGCCCAGTTTCTAGTGTGCCAGAGAATTCCTCAGACTAGCCCTGTAGTGTTTTCCATCTGTGGTTTGAGGCCCTTCAGTAACAGGAACTTGACTATTTTGTCTCATCTCTTTTGAGAAACCTTCTATGATTCTCTTAGGCTGAAAAGGGAATCGACCCAATCTATGCAAACATCTCAAGCTACAATAACTATATACAGAGTTCAAGCAACATTTCTATAATCCAAACCAACTTAATAATGTAAACAGTTGCAGGAAACAGAGGTAGCCAAAAACATGTGGGAAACCATAATGAATATTCAAGTAATGGGAACATAATATCACATCATCACGAGGCAAGGGACCTAAACTGTCCTTTTTTTTCCAGAACACTATGCACCTCCCATCTTGATGATGCATTTCTAAAGCAATAAAACAATCTACTGCTCAACCTCAGAGCATACTGGCAAGTGATCAACAGTAAGGGTTAAATTAATTAACAAAGCTGGCCTATCCAATCACAATGGAAGCAAAAATGAATAAAATTCAAAGTAAGTGTGTGGGTATTTTCATTTGTTATTGTTTTTTAATAGTAGATATGTCAACTGTTAAAAATATCAAGAATGCTTAAATGCAAACCTGTTTTATAATATATGAAATGCTATATCAAACATTTTTTTTCCCTTCTTTGACCCATTGCTAAGATACATGCTGTAGATACCATTTAATCTTCAAGGCTTACTAGTGTAGTGAGAAGCCAAACTTAATTTTCCTGAAAATAATGATAGCTCCAGTACCAAATTATTTTAAAATTTCCTCTCTAGTGCTTGAACTCATCATCATAACAATAACACTATTTTTTATATGGCACTCTTAGCCATAGCATCCAAGGCACCAAATGGAGTCATACAGTTAGAACACATTAAACCCATTAGATGTCAGATCAAAACAGATAAAGCCATTTAAACTAGCATGGAATGGTGGAAAAGGGCCATAAAGAATAAAAATGGCTGTGGACATCTTTAACAGAAGAACTCAATCTATGGGGCTGATTATGTGGTCAGGCATCCCCAAAACTCAAGGCAACATGTGGTGTGTACCACCAACTTTGATAGGTCACCCTCCGGTCTCACTCAGAGTTCAGAGGCACCATTCATCACTAAGGTTGTAACAAATTTTAATTCTTCATTTTGTTTAACTCAAATAAGAGTACCTCAAGTGTCACTACCTTTAAGTTAAGAGTAGATGTTTAGCTATGTCTATGATCCTGTGGTAACCGTCAGTGTTGCCCATCAAATTTCCAGTTTCCACCTTCCAGGAGCATGGTGGTATTATGTCCTGACCCCTTTGATGTTGAGTAAAGCCATGTGACTGGCCAACAAATTGTAAATGGAAGGGGTGTGTATGCCTCCTCCAGTTCAGAACACTCACTTGCCGATTTAAGCTCCTCTAGGTCTCTCTGGTATGACAACTTGGCATCTTGTGAGATGGTGACTGCTCCACCAGCCTGGGGCCCTTTCAACCCATGATGGACATGTAGTGTGAGTAAGTAATATATTTGCATTGTTTTACGCCAATGTTATTTGGGAATTTTTTGTTACTACAGTATAACCTAACCTATGGAGACTGATTATATTGTTGATTTAAATACAGAGACCTTTTTGCTAGAACCAGAGGAAAGACTCATTAATTTAGTCCCTCAACATTCCTTTAAAAAGCATTCAGTTCAAATGTTCCAAATACTTTGAAACTCTCATTTTCTGTGTAGCCAATTTTGACTAGTGGAATGATGATAATAGCTATTACTTATTGAGTACTTACATGTGTTAGGCATTTGGTGGAATGCTTTCCATATATTACCTTGTTTGATAGACTCAATGACTTTTAAAAGAGGGATTATTAATATACCATTTTATTGACAGGGAAAGTGGGGTTAAGTAACGTTATCAAAATCACACAACCAGTCAACTAAAGAATTTCGTTAGAACTTAGGCTGGCTAAATACAAAGTGCATGCTCGTTAACACTAGGATTACTTCCTCCCTGCATAATGTGGAAGAAAATCTGTTCTCATATCAGTGGCTGAATAAATACCATTCTTTGGCAGATGGTGTTATACAGCAGTACTGTATTATACATACTTATATATTTTATGATTGCTAATCCGTTAAGGCATTTATCTATCATTTAAAAAGAAACAGGGCAACTTGTATTTGATTTATCTATCATGTTCCAAACCACTGAAATGTCATAACATAGTAGATTATCTATTTCCTGCTGGAAAAATATATGGCCCATAAGGAAATGCTATTCATATTCATCAGCAAACACGCCAACTCCCCTCAAAGTGAGCTACCCAAACTTTTCAGCTGAGGTCTCTGAAAAATGTTGGGCTGGAAGAAGCTCTCCCCTGAATGCTTCTTTCCAACATTTGTGTTTGCTTCTAATTATTTTCAACACTTCTGAAAACACTAGGAAGGATGAAGAAACACCTTGCTGACAATGTGTTCTTTGCCAAAATAATCAATTTTCCCACTTCTTTCCCTTCTAACATTCAAATATTCAATACAAATTCTTTGGGCTCATTCCCAAGATTTTGTTTGGTTAGACTTCACCATGGAAAACAAAATTGGTTCAGCTGGAGTCTGTAGCCAGAACATTTTAAGCTTCATAGACCTTCAAAGTAGTGACCTCCTCACCACCTCTGTCTCTATGCTCCATTAAAGAAAATACCGGAAGAAGTTTCCAGTCAGGAAAGCCAGATTGCATTTCGATTCAGTTTTGAGAGGAGGAACTGAACAGAGTGGGAGCAGGTGGTTCTTACCTCAAATAGCTTTAAAAATTTCTGTAAACTTTGAAGGTCTTGGGTAATTTAATAAATATTTTCTGCACTTCTTAATGTCTATCTTAAAGGAACCAGCCTTATATCTACCATCTTCTTTTCTTGTCCAAGAGTCTCTGAGATCATAGAAATCACAATCACATCCCAAGCAAATAGAGGAGCGAGGAAATTAGTTCCCCAAACTTGCTGCTGGGAAAATGGGGATGTGTTACATATTTGTCACAAGAATTGATTGTAGTTCTTTTCCTTTCATGTTGCCTCTGTGGTCCAGATGGAAGGTTTTAGAAGATCCTTTCCCTGTAGGCCCCCATTTCAGTTTTGGCATGACACCTTCTCAATTATAGCACCCTAATCCTCAGCCTTGCTGCTGATACCACGCTATCATAGGAGCCCTCTTTCTGAAATGTCTTTCACATATCCCCACACTCCTGATCTCTTCTGCCACCTCCTTGGTCCAAAGCACCCTGCAATATGAAGATAAGTTATCCGATCTCTTCCCCCAGCTGTTCCCTCTAGCCAAACTGCTCTCATTCTCCTCTGGACCTGACGCCATGCAAGTTCCCATGCCCACCTAGAATGCACCTCAGCTTGGCAACCTGCAAACCTAGTGTTCTTAAAGTTCTATTCAAGCTAACTGGGTGCTGAGCCTCTCCTTTTCATCACAGTGCAAAGGAAAATCTCCCTTCTCTGGCTCCCTATGACATGTGATAGGCTTTTCCTCTACAGTATATCTCAACTTCTAATTATTTTACCTCTTGTGATATTTTTTGAGACCAGAATTAATGTTTTACTTATCTTGCATCCCCTACCTACCACATGGTGTTTACTAAATAATTGCTAAAAGAATTAGAAAAAAAAGGGGAAAAAACTAACTAGATGCCTAGAATTGGAAATCAAGCTACTAGAAGTATGCAAAATATAGAAGTAAACTATGTTGATTCTTCCAATCCATGAACACAGAATGTCTTTCCATTTCTTTGTGTTTTCTTCAATTTCTTTTTAAAATGTCTTATAGTTTTCAGTGTATAGGTCTTTCACATCCTTGGTTAAGTTTATTCCTAGGTATTTTATTCTTTGGGTTGCAACTGCAAAAGGAATATTTTTTAAAAATTTTTTCTGAGGTTTCATTGTTAGTATGGAATACAATGGACTTTTGGACGTTGATTTTGTAGCTGGCAACTTTACTGTATTTGTTTATTGTTTCTAATAGCTTTGCGGTGGAGTCTTTAGGGTTGTCTGTATATAGCATCATGTCAGCTGCAAAAAGTGATAATTTAACTCATTCATTCCCTATTTGGATGCCTTTATTCCTTTCTCTCATCTGATTGCTCTGGCTAGGACTTCCAATACTATGTTGAAAAGCAGAGGTGATAGGGGACAGCCCTGTCGTGTTCCTGAACATAGAGCAAAAAGCTTCAGTTTTTTACCATTAATTATGATATTAGCTGAGGGTTTGTCATATATGGCCTTTATTATCTTAAGGTATTTTCCTTCTATACCCATCTTATTAAGTGTTTTAATCATAAATCGATGTTGTATCCTGCCAAATGCTTTTTCTGCATCTATTGATATAATCATATGATTTTTGTCCTTTCTTTTGTTTATGTGGTATATCACATAGATCGATTTGCGTATGTTCAAACATTCTTGTGCCTCTGGGATGAACCCCACTTGGTCATGATGTATACTTTTTTAATGCATTGTTGCACTCCATTTGCTAGAATTTTGTTTAGAATTTTGCACCTGTATTCATCAGAGATATTGGTCTGTAATTTTCTTTTTTTGTGTTATCCTTACCAGGTTTTGGTATCAGGGTAATGTTGGCCTCATAAAATGAGTTAGGGAGTATTGTCTCTTCTTCAATTTTCTGAAAGTTTGAGTAGGACAGGTGTTAGATCCTCTTTGAATGTTTGGTAGAATTCACTAATGAAGCCATCTGGTCCCAGACTTTTGCTTTTGGGAAGGTTTCAGATGACTGATTCATTTTCCTTACTGTTGATCAGTCTGTTTAGATTTTCCAGTTCTTCGTGATTCGGCCTAAGAAGGCTGTATGTTTCTAAGAACATGTCCGTTTCTTCTAGGTTATTCAATTTGGTAGCATATAGTCCTTCAGAGTATTCTTGGATAATCCTTTGTATTTCTGTGGCATCCATGATAACTTCCCCTCTATCATTTCTGATTTTGTTTATTTGTGTCTTTTCTCTTTTTGTCTTAGTGAGTCTAGCCAAGGGTTTGTCAATTTTATTAATCTTTTCAAAGAACCAGCTCTTTGTTGCATTAATTTTTTCTATTGTCTTTTTGTTCTCTATTTCATTTCATTCTGCTCTGATTTTTATTACTTCCTTCCTTCTGCTGACTTTGGGTTTCATTTGTTCTTCTTTTTCTAGTTCTTTAAGGTGCAATGTGATGTTATTTATCTGGGATTTTTCTTCTTTCTTGAGATAGGCCTGTAATGATATAAATTTCCCTCTTAAAAATGCTTTCACTGTACCCCAAATATTTTGTCAGGATGTATTTTCATTCTCATTTATTTCTATGTATCTTTTGATCTCTCCTCTTATTTCTTCTTTGACTCAGTCTTTCTTTAAAAGTAGGTTTTTAAATCTCTACATATTTGTGGGTTTTCCTGCTTTCTTTTTGCAATTGATAAGTAATTTCAAAGCCTTGTGATCAGAGAATATGCTTGGTATGATTTCAATATTCTTAAATTTGCTGAGGCTAGTTTTATGTCCCAATATATTGTCTATCCTTGAGAATGTTCCATGTACACTAGAAAAAAAAAAGGATAATCTGATGTTCTAGGATGAAGTGCTCTATAAATGGCCAGATTACCCAAAGCAATATACAGATTTAATGCAATCCCCATCAAAATCCCAATGGCATTTTTCAAATAAATAGGACAAAAAAACCATCAGATTTGTATGGAATCACAAAAGACCCAAAACAGCCAAAGCAATTCTAAAAAAAAAGAACAATGCTGGAGTATCACACTCCCTGAGTTCTGCTTGTACTACAGGGCAACAATAATCAAAACAGTGTGGTATTGACAGAAAAACAGACACACGGACCAATGGAATAGAATCGAGAACCCAGAAATGAACCCACATTAATATGGACAGATAATTTTCAACGAAGAAGCCAAAAGCATACAATGGAGAAAAGACAGCCTCTTCAATAAATGGTGGTGGGAGAATTGGAAAGCCACATGCAAAAGAATGAAACTAGACTGCTATCTGTCACAGTACACCAAAATTAACTCAAAATGGACCAAAAACATAGACATAAGACCGGAAACAATAAACTAATAGAAGAAAATATAGGCACTAATCTATGGACCTTGGGTTCAAAGAGGACTTTATGAATTTGACCTCAAAGGCAAGGGAAGTAAAAGCTAAAATAAATGAATGGGACTATATCAAACTAAAAAGCTTCTGCACAGCAAAAGAAACAATCAACAAAATAAAGAGGCAACCAACCGAATGGGAGAAGATTTTTGCAAACAATGCCTCCGATAAGGGGCTAATATCCAAAATATATAAGGAACTCATACAACTCAACAACAACAACAAAAAAGCAATCCAATTAAAAAATGGCCAAAGGAACTGAATAGACATTTTTCCAAAAAGGACATACAGATGGCCAATAGACATATGAAAAAATGCTCCTATCATTAACCATCAGAGAAATGCAAATAAAAGCCAAAATGAGATAACACTGCACACCAGTTAGAATGGCTATCATCAACAAGACAAATAATAACAAGTGCTGGAGAGGATATGGAGAAAAAGGAACCCTCATACACTGTTGGTGGGAATGCAGATTGGTGCAGCCGCTATGGAAGGCAGTGTGGAGATTCCTCAAAAAATTAAGAATAGAATTACCGTATGACCCAGCAATCCCTCTCTTGGGTATCTACCCAAGAAATCTGAAAACATTTATCCGTAAAGATATATGTGCTCCAATGTTGATTACAGCACTATTATTGACTATAATCCAAGAGAGTCACATGTAAACAGAAAGTGTCCAATGCAATGTGTTTATTCTCAGTGCATCTGGTTTATCCAGCTATGCAACTTGCATTTATGCTACCCATGAGGACAGGCACCTACAACATTCCAAAGATGAAACATTTCCAATAGCTGGGTGAAATTTTTGAGTATAGAGATTTGCTTTATAGGTTGGATAAAAACAGGTGTTCAGAAGAATTAAGCTCCACAAGGGCAGGAATCATATGTGTTTTGTGTGTACTGTATGTCCAGAAGCCTGCAAATTAGAATGCTCAGTACACATTTGTTGAATGAATGTACAAATGAAGAGAAAAGACCCCTATATTTCTGGAATTAAACAAGGTAGTAAAAGGTAATTTTACTATTCACCCACAGAAAGGTTTTACCCCCTGGATGTTAGTACAATGAAACCAAATTTTACCTTAATGAAATTTGCTTAGAAATTAATTTTTATTATAACAATAATATGTAGAATTCTGAACAATGTAAAATAGCTCAAGAAAACATTGCCAGACTTTTAAAAAATGTTTATTATTCATTCATAGAAGGATATAAGTTCTGAATTTTAATGACTTTTTTTCTACTTGGAAAATATAAGTATTGGTTTTTACTTATATGAACTCCAATTTTTACAGTTGCATATTAGTTTAATCTTGTTTCCTAAGTTTCTCTTTGCTAGTGGGTGTTTTGATTTTCACATACTACTACTACTACTACTACTACTACTACTACTAATAATAATAATAATAATAATAATAGGTCTTTTGTGGTACACAAACATTTTCTTATTTATTGTTTCTTGTTTTTCCCACATTCTCCTTATTAGCTATTTAGATTGGTGCTTATAAAATGCCCTGCAGACTCTCTTGCACATTAATTCTGTAGTTATTCTTTCCTAGTATCTTTTGAATTACTTAAAATTATTTAACACACAAGATATAATGGGCTAATAACTATTGAATATTAAAAGTGTTGTTTTCATTTTCTCAGTTTCATTGTAAATTTGAATAGGTTACTTACTTTTTTTATATATTAAGTGAACGAGTAATATTCTTTCCCCATGTGGAGCTCTTTGCACAGTTTCTAAGAACACAAACTCAGTTCTCTTCATCCGCTAAGGGTAGAATTAACTGCTGTGTATAAAATATTAGGATATCCTCAGTCCATGTTGACTGGAGAGACATTTCCACATTGGAACTTCATTCATTTTGCCTGAGTAACAACCCGGCTTAAGTAAACAAAAAATATGAAACATATCATTTTTTACAAATAAATTAAACTAGGCCAGAGATGCCTTGTAAATTATAAGAAAACTTACTGAATAATATACGTGTGGGTTCTAATTAGTAAATTAATCCTTTGCCCACGAAGAGTACTTATTCTGTGTTTGAGCATACTTATATTGAAGAGCTGTGGAAACATTTCCTGTGTAGTCATAATTAAACCAATAATTTGTCCAGGATTTATATTTTTTAGCAAGGTAGCACAAAGGTAAACCTCAAAATGATCATCTAAACATCTAAGTGATCATGTATTACAAATCAATGAGAACCAAATTTAAAATGTTACTGTTCTTAGGTGTCTAGGTTCACAAGGTCCAAAAAACCAGAAGACCTTGTCCTAGATAATGATTTGTAGATTACCAGGAATAAAAAAGTCTTTGACGAGCAGTGATCTAGGGATGATTTGTCATCTGTGTCCTTAAAAAATAATAATAAATAAAAAATACTCTAATTAGAAGATTTTTTTCCACATGGCATTTGAATCTCGTGAAAGAAAAAGTTATATACTATAACAATAATGGGTTATAAATTTAAAAGTTCTTCCTGGATTAACTTTCTCTGAAAGTTTTTGTACTTTAAAATTACAAGAAGGGGTATAAAACAACTTATGTAAAGAAAGTGACAAGATTTGGCAGCTGGCACACTATAAAAAGTGTTATGAAGTCTAAAACATCCAAATACATGATATACATTTTAAGGATAACCACAATTTTGTTTCCTGTGAAACAGAACATTCGAGAAAAATCCAGTGGCCATTCTTGGAGTGCATCCAATTATCCAGCCCAGTGGTATAACAGTGAATGTGCAGCAAACCCCACAGATCATGTTTGGGAAAGTCTGGGTATCCTGTTAGACAAAACCCAGAAGAGCATCCCCAAATTCTTTTCTTCAAAAAGAGGAGGTTTGCTTGTTTTCTCCATCCTTTGTTGGTAAAAGCCATGTTACCAAAGACAAAATGGATGCCTCAGCACCTTGGGTGTTTATGAAAGGGTGAATGATGGCTTCCTAACTCAATTTCCCAATTTGCCAAGTCTAAAATGCATGTTGCTGGGCCTGACCTTACACCTACTAAATCTTTGGGAGCAGGTTGTGTTATCTGAATTTGAATAAGCACATCAGAAGTCTCTTGAATCACTAAATTAGAAAAGTCATGCTACTTCTTAGCTTTGTGGATTTGGGCAAATTACTTAACCTCTCTCTTTTTTTTTTAATCTCTCTTAATCTCAGTGTCCTCATCTATATCATAGGATGATAAGTCTTCAGTTCACTGGCTAGTTTGGAGGATTAAATGAAGAAATACCTGCCAAGTATTTAACTTAGTATGTAGCACATATTAAGCACTTGTAAATTGTTACTTCCTGTTCTTCTTATTGTGATTAACACTGCAGGTTTGAGGGGTAGGGGCAATGAGAATTGAGTTTCTGCTTTATGATGACCAGCAGTGATTCAAATTCATACTGAAGATCTAGTCTGAAATTTCTACAGAGAGACTCTTTTTTTAAGGGATGATGTTTATTTCACCATTAGAAAATAGATGATGAAATATTTAAAAAGCATTACATAAAAATATAATTTTTACTGTATTTCCAGCTTTGGAAAAAATAGAGTACCCCATTCTTCCCAAGTCTCCCCTCTTACAACAAAGAAAACTCTGGACATAAGGCAAAAAAATGCATAGGAAAATTCTGAGCAGTGGAAACAAGGTGCCTGCCAAGGGATCTTGGAACTTGAGGAACAACACTGAGAAGAGTTTTCTGGGTTTCCTTGTGGCCTCCCATACACCCTGGATGGGGCATTACAGAAGTCTCCAACCCCAATCCACCAACAAACACAGACAAATTAAAGTCAAGTAAGGCTTGTTCCTTCTAGCAAAAAAAAAAAAAATCGGAAAAGTGTGGCCTATGGAACGCTAAGCCATTTTATTAATGGCTTAGTACTCTGGCAAAACACCCAGAGGTGAAGCCCCTCCACCATCACTGACTGATGGTTCCAGCAGACCCACGCTGAGAGCTGATCTTCTATCTTACAGCCCCTACCCCAATCCCACAAAAGCAGGCAGCGACACTTTGATTCCCCAGGCCTGTAGGTTCAGCAGGACCAAGGGTAAGCAAATATCTCATTCCCCATCCAAAGGAGCATATGGTACCCTAATTACCCTGCCAAGATAATGTCATAGAAATCTGGCAATGAGCTAAGTGGGGTAGGGAGCCCAGTGGGAAGCTGACCATACCCATCTACCCAGCTTCATGCACACCTCAGAAAGGGGGTTGCCTGTTTAACAAAAGGAAGCTTGAATAAGATACAGAATCTCATAACATGATATCCAAAATGTCCTGGATACAACTGAAAATCACCCATTATAACAACAACTAGGAAAATCACAACTTGAATGAGAGCTGTGTCATCTCATTCAAATCAACAGATGTCGGGCCGGCCGAGTGGCGCGATGGTTAAGAACTCGCTTGGGATGCCAGAGGGCCCCGGTTCGGATCCCACATATGAGGGCCAGTGACACTGCCCTCCACAGCTAAGATGCTGAACAACAGCTCAACCTGGAGCTGGGCTGCCGTGAGTCGCTGGCGACGGCGTGGGCTGCAGTCCCTGTGGCAGTAGGTTGCCATGGACTACTGTATGTAGCCAGCAGCCAGCGTGAGCGGCCAGCAGCCGCAGTGAGCGGCCGTCCAGAAGCCGGCGACTGATCTGCCTCACCAGAGAAGAGCACAATGATGGTGCCAGCTTGGGCCAGTGAAGCAACGACCTCCACAACTAGATTGAAGAACAAAACGACAGCAACTTGTCTGTTCCCCTTCCCCCAATTCCCCAGCGCTGTTCCCCTCCCCGCAATTCCCCAATAAAAATCTTTAAAAAAAAATCAACAGATGTCAATGCTAAGATAAATCAGATGTGGAATTATCTGACAAAAATTATAAAACAGACATCATAAAAATGCTTCATAATAATAGATTTCCTTAAAATAAATTAAATACAAAATCTCAGGAAAAATAGAAATTATTAAAAAGAAGCAACTAGAAATTGTAGACTTGACAAATATGACCACCAAAAATAAATTACTGATAGGCTCAACAGCAGAGAGGAGATGACAGAGGATAAAGTCAGTGAACTTGAGAACAAACCAATAGAATTTACCAAACTAATGACAGAGAGAGAACTGATTATAAATTTTAAAAAATGAAGACAGAATCAGGACAATAACAAAAGAGCTAACCTTTCTATCATTGTAATCTCAGAAGAAAAGAGGGAGAGGGTGGGAATTTTAAAAAAGTATTTGAATAAAATAATGGCTAAAATCTTTCCAAATTTGGTGAAAGACATAAATGTACAGCTGCAAGGATCTGAATCAACTCCAAATAGGATAAACCCATAGAAATCCATGCCAAGACACATTGCAGTTAAACTTCTGAAAACAAAAGACAAAAGAAAAATCTTGAAAGCAGTCAGAAAAGAATAGCACTTTACCTATAAGAGAAAAACAATTCGAATGACAGGGAATTTCTCATCAGAAACAATGGAGAAAAGAAGGAAATAGCACTTTTTAAAATTACTGAAAGAAAAGAACTGCCAACTGTGAATTCTATTTCTGGCGAAAATATCCTTCAGGAATGAAGAGGAAATAAAGACATTCTCAGATAAAAGAAATCTGAAAGAATTTGTTGACAAAAAGCAAACCCACCCTTAAAATAATGGCTAAAGGAAATTCTTTAAACAGAAAGGAAATGATAAAAGAAGACACCTTTGAGCTTTAGAAAGGAAAGAATATCAGAATGGGTAAAAGTTGGGGAAATATAATAATAAACTATCTTTCTTGTCATGAGTTTTTAAAGTCATATTTGATGATTGGTGCAAAAATTATACTATCATCTGATGTGAAGCTCAATGTATGCAGAGGAAATACTTAGAACAATTGCATTATATACAGAAAGCAATAAAATGACTTAAATAAGAGGTCTCTATACCTAACTTGAAGTGCTAAAATGTCAACACTAGTTGACTGTAAGTTACATATGTACAACATAATACCTAAAGCAACCAGAAAAAAATCTATATAAAGAGAGATGAGTACATTCAGAGACTCTATAAATAAAAATGTTATTCTAAGAATGTTCAAGTAACTCACAGGAAGACAAGGAAAGAAAAACAGAAAAAAACAAAACAATTAAATGACATTCATAATCTGTAATATATCCCTATTTATGTAAATGTAAATGGCCTAAATGCACCAATTAGAAGACAGATATTGGTAAAAAGGATAAAAAATATGCTGATTATAAGAAACTCATTTCAAATTTAATGACAAAGCTAAGTTGAAAGTAAAAGGTTGATGAAAGATATACCATCAAATATTCATTTAGCAAAAGCAGGTGACTATATTAATATCAGATAAAGTAGATTTCAGAACAAAGAAAATTGCTAAAGACAAAAAGGGAAATAACATAATGATGAAAGGATCAATTCAATAGAAATACATAATCCTAAATGTGCACACACCAAACAACAGAGCCTCCATTACATGAAGCAAAACTGATAACACTGAAAAGAGAAATGAAAATATACACAATTAAAATACACAACTTCACCACTCCACTCTCAGCAATTGTTAGAACTACAAAACAAAAAATCAGCAAAGATAGAGAAGAACTGAGCAACTCAATCAACCAATGTACCTTTATCAACATATATGGAACATTAAGATCAGAATACACATTTTTTAGAAGTGCCCATGTAAAATTCACCCAGGTTGACCATATTTTCAACCATACAGTAAACTTCAACAAATTTTAAAAAACTAAAATCTGTAATAGGTTCTGACTCCATTTTTTGATGTTTGACTGCTGATGGTATTTAAGCTTCCCCTTGCCTTTCTTCTCTACATCTGGGAAAACTGAAAAGGAAGTATAGGTGCTACCTCCTTTGGGCCTGTGGGACGGTCAGACCACACAAGCCCCAGCCCATGTGTGTGCACAGAAAGCTCACCCCAGACCAACCCCCTAACTACCATAAAAACCTGTATTAATTTGCTAGGCCTGCCATAGCACAGACTGGGTAGCTTAAACAACAGAAATTTACTCTCTGATAATTATGGAGGCTAGAAGTCCAAGATCAAGGTGTTGGCATGGTTGAACTCTTCTGAGACTTCCTCCATGACTTGTTGAAGGCAATCTTCTCCTTCTGTCTTCACTTGGTCTTCTCTCTGTATTTGTCTGTGTCCTAATTTCTTACTTTTCATAAGGATACCAGTCATATTGGTGTAGAGCTGACACTAATGATCTCATTTTAACATAATTACCTCTTTAAAGGCTCTATCTGCAAATACAGTCACATTCTTAGGTCCTAGGGATTAAGAATTCAACATATGAATTTTGGAGGATACAGTTCAGCCCATTAAACAAAACCCCAACCCAGTCTCCTTTCCCTGCTCTGTCAAGCCATTTTCTGATCTTCTTGGGAGCCACCATGCTCTCCCCAGTAAGCCTCATTATATAAGTAGTAAAGCTTTCATGTGTTTTCAGTATGTGTTTGTCATCATAACTCTCAACATTTGAACCAAATTTTGTAAAAGGGTGGCTACAGCAAAATTACATATAGTATGTTCTCTGACCATGATGTAATTAAACTAGAAATCAATAACAGAAAAACAACAGGAATATCTCCAAACTCTTGTAAAGTTAACAACACGCTTCTAAATAATGCATGTGTCAGAGAAAGTCTCAAAGGGAAGAAGAAAAAATATATATTCAAACTGAATGAAAACAAAAATATAACATATCAAAATATACGACACAATTAAAGCAGTGTTATGAAAGGAATTTACAGCAGTAAATGCTTACATTGGAGAAGAAAATTCTCAAATCAATAATCTAAATTCCTACCTAAAGAAACTGGAAAAATGAGAGAATAATAAATTCAAGCAAGCAGAAAAAAGGTATTGAAAAAAATAAAATCAGACATCAATAACATTGAAAATATGAAAACAGAATCAATGAAACAAAAACATGGTTCTTCAAAAAAATCAATAATATTGATAAACCTATACCAAGACTGAGAAAATGAATACAGAGAAAACACAAATCACAAATATCAAGAATGAAAGAAGAAATATCACTACAGATCCTGCAGCCATTAAAAGGATAATATGTTTATTTACCCATAAATTCAACAACTTAAAAAATGGACCAATTCCTGAGACACCACCTTTTACCAAAAAAATTAAATATACAATTTGAATGTTCTATAATCATGAAAGAAATTGAATTCAAATTTTAAATCTTCCTTATGAAATCACATAGGCCCAGATGATTTCACTGGAGAATTCTGCCAAACATTTAAAGATGAATTAAGACCAATTTTACAAAATCTCTTCCAAAATATAAAAGAGTAGAGAATGCTTCCCAGTTCACTTTATGAGATTAATAGTACTCTGATACCAAAACTAGACAAAGATAGTGCATAAAAAGAAAACTAGGGACAAATATATTTCATGAACTTAAATCTAAAAGTCCTCAACATATTAGCAAATCAAATCTAGTAATGCATTACAAAGAAAGTAATACCATGAGAAAATAGGATTTATTCCAGTTACACAAAGCTTGTTCAGCATTGAAAATTAATTCATTCAATCCACCATATCAACAGGCTAAAGAAGAAAAATCTTATGATAATATCAATTGGTGTAGAAAAAGCATTAGACAAAATCCAACACCTATTTATTTTGGGGGGAAAAAAAGAAAAGAACTCTCAGCAAAGTAGGAATAGAGGGAACTTCCTCAACTTGATAATGAGCATTCACAAAACCCAACAACTACCATCATACTTAATGGTAAAAGACTAATACTTTCTCCATAAACATATTGTAGCCTCTATAATAAGGCAAGAAAAAGATATAAAAGGTATATGAGTTAGAAAGAAAGAAATATAACTCTCCCTTTCTGTAGATGACATGATTATTTATGTAAAAAAATCCAAGTAATCTACAAACAAAAAAACTGTCAAAAAAAACTAACAAAGAAAATGTGGAAACTGAAATTAAAAATATAATACTGTTTCCAATTGCTCCAAAGAAATTAAACTTAACAAAACTTGTACAGAATAAGTATTTTAAAAATTACAAAATGCTGATGAAAGAAATCATGGAAGTAAATGGAGAGACATACTATGTTCATGAACCAGAAAACTCAATATAATAAAGATGTCAGTTCTTAAATTGATATTTATGTTCCATACAATTCCTGTCAAAATCCAAGAAAGGGTTTTTTTGTTTTGTTTTGTTTTGTTTGGGTGAGCACAGACAAGCTTATTCTAAATTTTATATGAAAAGGTACAATATCTAGATTAGATAAAACAATTTTGAAAACAGAACATGAAGGAATCACTCTACCCAATGTGAAGTATTACTATATAGCTATGGTAATCAGAACAGCGTGGTATCAGTGGAGAGATAGAAACATCAGTCAATGGAAACAGAAAATCCAGAAATAGACATACACAAATACGACCAACTGGTGTTTGACAAACATGCAAAATCAATTAAATACAGGAAAGATGCCCTTTTCAACAAGTGGTGCTAGAGCAACTGCCCATCATAATAAGCTTCATAACCTCAACTTAAGTCTCATATCCTATAACAAAATTAACTCAAAATGGATCACAGAAATAAATTTAAAGCATTAAACTACAAAATTCAGAATAAAACCCCGAAGAGGAAAATCTTTGAGATCTAGGACTAGGTGAATAGTTCCTCAACTTGACACCGGAAGCAAGATGCATGAAAGGGAAAATTGATAAATTGGACATCAAAATTAAAAACATTTTTTTCAGTGAAAGACCATATTGAAAGAATGAAAAGACAAACTACAGACTTGGAGTAAATATTTGCAAACCATATATTCGACAAAATAAAAAAGCAAATATCAATTCAATTAGAAAATGAGCAAAAGACGATGGAGTGCAGAGGACTTCCCTCAGTTCTCTTCTCCTGTGTATGTGGTCATGTGTCAGTTTCCTGCATCCTTGATATGGAGTTACGCTCTTGACTTTGACTCTGAGGTCAGGATCTCTTGCTCCCTCTAAGTACCTTATCTTCATAATGCTTTAATAGGTTCCAGCAACTGATCAGTATCTTCATAATCATATTTTATTTTTAATATACCCATAGTTCTTTATCTTATTTCTTGTTTTTATGATCGTTTTGAAACCTCTCCCTAGATGCAGTGATCTTACTTAATGCTTCTTAATAAAATCTGTACCATTTTAACGCCCCCCCCAAAAAAAAAAGAAAGAAAATGAGCAAAAGACATAAACAGAGATTTCATTGAAGGAAATACACAGGTGACTAATATGAACATGCAAACATGTTCACCATGGGCCGGCTGAGTGGCTCAGTTGGTTAAGATCTCGCTCAAGAGTTTGAGCTCTGAGCAATAATGGTTCGAGTCCCGGCCTGAGCTGAGCTGCCGCTGAGCTGCCAACAGGTGGCAGGATGGTTCAACTAAAAAAAAAAAAAAAGATGTTCACCATTACTAGCTATCACGGAGATGTAAATCAAAACCACATCAGAATGATTAAAATAAACAACAGTAATAGCACCAAATCCTAGTGATGATACACAGAAATTGAATCACTCATACACTGCTGATGGGAATGCAGAAGGTTACAGTCACACTCTAAAAGAGTATGGCATTTTCTTTCAAAACTATACACACATTTACCACATGATCCAGCAATTCTACTCCTGGATATCTATCCTAGAAAAATTAAAATTGATGTTTACACAGGAACCTGTTCACAAAGCTGGAAACAACCCAAATGTCCTTCAATGGGTGAATAGTTAAACCAACCTTGTTACATTCATACCATGGACTACTACTCAGCAATAAAATGAATGAACTATTGATACAAGCATGACTTGGATGGATCTCAAGGAAATTATGCTGAGTGAAAAAAAAAAGCCAAAATCAAAAAGTTACATACTGTATGAATCCGTTTATATAACATTCTTGAAATGAAAAGATCATAGAGATGAAAAAGTGTTTGATAAGGACTACAGAAGGGGGCGGGTGGGAAGTGGCGCTGCCTACGAAGAGTGGTATGAGGGATCGTTGTGATGGAATGGCGCTGGATGTCGGTCATTACAGTGTTCACATGGATCTATATTAATACATGTGTGATACAATCGCATGGAACTAAACACATGCACACAAAGGAGTCATGTAAACTGGCGAAATCTGAATAAGATCAGTGGGTTGTATTCACATGAATTTCCTGTCTTTGCTATTGTATTACATGTATTTAAGGTGTTACCATTGGAGGAAACTGGGGAAAGGAATTATTTCTTGCTACTGCACATACATCTACAATTATCTCAAAATAAAAATGTTTTAAAGAGCTATAAAAAGACAAGAAACAAAAGCAATATCTTATATTTGATTAGTGCTTTTCATCTTTTACTACAAATCATTTCATATCTAATACTTTACCTCAAGAAAATGGAAGATAGTAATGATTTCCTCCAAATAAAGGATACTGGATATTTCCCTAATCTAAGTGAATGGATCTTGAAATTTGGGGTATGAAAAAGTGATTTTCCTGGACCAGAGGGCTTAATAATGGGTTAATGAAGATTTACATCAAATCAAGAATAAACTTTTCTTTGAATCCAAAAAGGTTTTTTTTTTAATCTTTTTTAAAGTTTTGAGAGTATAAATACAACCAAATGAGAATATAAATACAACCATTAAATATGTTCTCCTGCCAAGTTGTTGGCAAGCCTTGAGGGATTAGCTACCATGTCACATAAATCAGTTTATTCTGGGCTGGGGGACAGCAAATGCAGGTCCTTTATGGGAAACACCGTTTCTGGAGGTCTGGCAACAGAATGTGGCCGTCAGAAGGAGAGCACTAACAATTTAATTTCTGCCATCAATATTTGAACATGCAAGAAATCTGAGAAGGTGTCTTGTAGCACATGACTTTCGATAAGAAGAAATCTCAAGAACATGGATATGGAGCTCAGGAAGTATCTAGAAGGACTCTAAAAACTAATAGTCCACGTTTAGTAATCTGAAAATTAGGTTTTAATTCTGTTACACATTTGCTTTTAAGCTTTTAGGTGAATCTGGAAGAGACAAAAGGTGAAGTTCTGAAGCTGTGAGCAAGTTGAAAGAGAAGAGAGACAGCACCTTGATCCTGCTCTGCCCAGTGTCATAATCACCGACCCTATGTGTGTGGGTATTAAAATTAAGTAAAATTAAAATCCAGTTCCTCAGTTGAATTAGCAAATTTCTAGTGTTCAATAGCCATATGTGGCTAGTGGCTATCATAACAAACTGTACCGAAAATATTTTCATCATCTCAATAAAGTATGAGTATTGGGAAGCCACAATCTAGATAATTAAGGAAAATATTGCAAAGCTCCAAAACATTTTTTAAAAGGACAGCATTTTACAAATGGCACATCCACAGAAGCATACCCATGGCCTCCTAGAAGGGCAGTTGAAAAGGACCCTAATGTCCTTGGGTCAAAACCCGTGTCATATGCTTGAGTCTTTCTAGTGGCCCAGTTTATGGTTAAACATTTTTTTCTATAGCAAATAATGATTATTTCCCTCACTCTTTTTCAAGTTAAAAGAAACATTTCTGTTCTTCAAAAGTGTTTTATGGCTGTAAGTCTTTCATCATTTTAGTTGCTCACTGCTGGATCCTAGTCTGGATTCCAGTTCATTTACATTTCTAATCAAACAACTGTGTACCAAATTAAGCGATGCTTCAGGTGCTCAGTGTATAAAAGATTTTTCTTTTCCTTGATTCTAGATACGTATTACACCTCTGTTTTGACAGAGGTGCATTTTAGGAACTCTACCAATCATTTTATTTGTAGTGAGTGCTCAGTCAAATAAGACCCTGCTTTGTGGTGAATGTGGCATTGCTTCAGCGAACTCACATGTTTCGGACTCTCATTCTAAGCATGCCATGAGGTGACCACCAGCGTACTTTTGAATACCTCAGGCGGCAAATTCATTGATGCTGTTGGTTTTGTCTCAGATTAATCTTTTCTGATGTAACTGATATAAATGTTTACAACAGGGACCAAGAATACATCCTTGGAAAACTCTCACCCTCACCCCAAATCATCACAGTTTGGATTCAACCATTCTCAGGTCAGTTGGACTGGAGTACAGTATCTAGTTCCATAAAGGCATAGAGATTTTATTGGATTTCCTACATCATACTTCCTCTTTCCCAGAAAGCCAAAAGCTGGAATGCTTTAGTTTAAGATGACTAGAAAGGCTTTTACAGCAAAAGAGGAAGCTCATCAATCTGGAGAGCTGCGTCTTGACACCCCACAATGGACAACTCTAGCATTTTATAGTGAAACAATGCTGAGAAAAATTTCCAATGATACTATTGATTTTCAAACAATAATAAAGGCAAGGTCCTGCTTAACTAAATTCTAATGAGTTTGGTATTTCCCACAGTCCTCCACCAATGCACCTCTTGTACAAACATATTTGAATTGGCTGTGGGAGGGAACTCCGCATTCTAAATCTTCTCTTAACCACTGCCCAATTGGGATGTTTTAAAACCAAATCTCTTGTTGACTCATTCAGTCTAGAGACAAATAGAGGAGCATTTGCAGCATCAGCTCTCCAAGCAGGTGGCTGTACAGTCATGATGCAGCATAAGCCAGCATCCTGAAAGGCAAGGTTCTAGAGAAACATTGCAGGGCATCATTATTTTTAATATCTCTCCAACTTGAAAATGGTTGTGTCCATGACTTCGATTTTCAAAAGACACCAGGCATTTTGTGGCAAATGAATGAATATGATCATGAACACACTGAAATGGCAAAGCACTAAACAGGTTCTCTTCTCCTACAGAAAATAGTTGTTTAAAAGGAGTCAGTCAGCTTCCATTTGTTTGTATCTCCTTTAATTTCTCTCTTCAATGTTGTATAATTTTCCAAGTATAGGTCTTTTACTTCCTTGGTTAAATTTATTCCTAAGTATCTTTTTATGCAATTGTAAATGGGATTGTTTTCTTAATTTCTCTTTGTGATAGTTTTTATTAGTGTATACAAATACAACTGATTTCTGAATATTAATTTTGTATCCTGCTACTTTACTAAATTCATTCATCAGTTCTAATAGTTTTTGGTGGAATATTTGGAGTGAGAGATATAATGTGGTGTCATGTCATCTGCAAATAATGACAATTTTACTTCCTCCTTTCCAATTTGGATGCCTTTTATTTCTTTTTCTTGTCTGATTGCTATGGCTAGGACTTCCAGTACTATGTTAAATAAAAGTGGTGTACGTAGGCATCCTTGTCTTGCCTGACCACTGTGCAATATGTTGCTTTGTACACCTGAAACTAATATAATAAAAAAATTTTTTTAATCATTTCCCACTAAAAAAATAAAAATAAAAGGACTCAGTCAGGTCAAAATTTGCTTTCCACATAGGAACTTTATGTCACAAACTATGGGGAAATAATTCACCAGGGAAGGAAATGCTTTCCAAATAAGGGCCTTCCTGGGGTTGTTAATTTTTCTAATTACCTGCAGGGTCTTGGAACATGAACCATCTCAGCTCAACATCCCTACATTTGGAGTTTAGGTAAATATTTGTTTCTCCTCTAGGAATCTGCAAATAGAATATGATCTATGTAATTATTATTAGGTTTTTTAAAAATAATTATTTATTAGATTCTTCTCCAGCAGGACAATACAAATGGGCAGGTGGAAATATAGATTTGGCTAAAGGGAGGACATGCAGCCCAGCAGAGCATGAGTTGTGTGGTCTGACACAGGATGGCAGGCATACATGGAGGACCAGAAGTGGGAATGCCCAGGAATGGAGAAGGCTGGAACGAGGGAGGTGTCTGGGCTTCCTCTTTATGTAATTCTCTTTTGCTAGGAGGGAAAAAAACACAACCAAACAACAAAAAACACCAAAAAAACCCACCATAGTGGATGAATGAAAGTTTGTCTGTCTCTCTCTTAGTTTCTTTTTGTGTGTGTGCCAGAACACCAAAGAATGTTAATTTTTGGATAACACATGGCCTATTGTGTAATGCCAAGTATAATCCTAATAAAGCATTGAATGGGATAGAAAGTGTTTTCACAATCATAACATGATAGCTACCCACAATGACCTTGTGGAGTGGTGGATAATTAGTACTTTCCCACTTAACATGAAAGGAAACTAAGGCTCTGAGATGCTGCATATTGCCTAGAGTCCCCAGTCGAGGAAGCAGAGCAATGATAGGGCTTTCTGGTTCCCGTTCTGGGTACCTTTCACAGCTCTGCAGTGCCATGTATTTCATCAGTACTCTCCAAAGATGTCAGCATATGCACACAGAACAGCCATATGTCTCCAGGTGTGGCTCCTTCTGCTTCCTGACTGTTCCTATTCTGTCATTCTCCAACTGCTCAGGTCACTGTACCACATCACAGAAGACCCCACCTCCACCCAGTACGTGCTGAGCCCTGAAATGGAGTCCCTATTATATACAGGTTCTAAGCACAGGCTATTGCCCTGCCAGGGGACCCCCTACTCAAGAAGCCCTCCACTCTTCCCTCCTTCAAGCACCCAGTACCCTCCACTTCCCAACGCTGTCAACCAGCCTGTTGAATTCCAGCTCAGATAGGGGGACAAAGTAAGGATAATGTCACACAGAGACAGAAGTGAAGAGAAGTGCTCTTGCTGTCCCCAGCTGGAACTCAAAATCTATTTTACCACAGAATCCACGTGACTGATGTTGACCTGCTAGTGAGGTTCAAAAATTCCAGGAGTATCTAGTAGCATCTTGGATTGACATTGACATTATACAGGATTTCATGAATGATCCTAAGACCCAGTGCATCACTGATAATATTGTTTCTATGGGGACATGTGTTTAATGACAGCCCTCCAAAGAAATTCTAGCAAACAAACCCATTTGCAAGTTGGGCACCGTCTGTCTTCCAGCACGGGCTGTTCTCCTACTTGCCCTGTCTTCTCATGTCCAGCTTCTGGGTGGCCCACAGAAACGATTGCTTCTCTGAGATTCCAGCAGGCGCAAGCAATGAGTAGAAGGTGACAGTTGCGGGGAGAGGTCCGAGCAGCAGAGCGGGAGATGTGGACAGGGAAGAAGAGTTGGACTCGTTCATACACGGCAAGGATTGGTAAGCCTATGCTGTTGACAGACTACAGGAAAGTGGGCCTTTTATAGAAATTCAAAGGGAACTTCCAGGCAAGCAGGGTGAATGTCATCAAGAAGGCACAAGCTGTGGATGAGGTGGGCCTGGAGAACATCCTGTCACTGAGTAGAAATGGTGATTTTAAGCCAAATATTTAACCTCTCAGAAGATTCAATTTTCTCATCTCTAAAATGGAAATGATGTTTACTTCTCAGAGTGAAATAAAAATAATTTTATAAATGTGGCCAGCACAATTCCTGGCAGCATACAGCAGACAGTGGAATGTGGCTTTTCCCTTTGAGAGATGCAGTGAGATATAAGGGAAAATTAGAGTAAAAAGGAACGTGTTCGAATTCCTCTCACAGCATCAGCACCGATGAGAGACTGAGCACATTCTCTGAGCCTCAGTCATCTGCGCTGCCTGGATACGACTACCTCAGAGCGCTTGTGTGAGAAGTAAATGAAATAATGTATGTGTGAATGCCTACAACCAGCTCATGCTCGAGACGTGCTATTAAGTCAATATTTCAACAAATGTGTGTTGAGTGCCTATTATGGGCCAGGCGCTGTTCTAGGAAAGTAAACCCAGGCAAGAAGGAAGAAAACCAGAGAGCTGTTATGTTAAGTGTGGTGGTCAGGGAAGTTTCTCTGAATAGATGAGATTTCAGTAGAGACCTGAGTGAAAAGAGGGAGAGAGAGTCATCAAAACATTTAGTTAAAGGAGTATCCAAGCAGGGGAAGGGCGAGGCTAAGGACTAAGCCTGCATGGGCCTGAGACACATGAAGGTCCCATAAGGTTGTAATGATTGTGGTGGAGGGAGCAGAGAAAGGGTGGGCACTGAAGGGGACCGACCGGTGGCCCATTGATGTGCACTCTGTAGACCACCAAAAGGACTTTCTACTAAGTGCCAAGAACAGGGGAGCCTTGGGGAGGGTTTAAAGGAGCCATATGGAGAAGAGATTGGAGTGGCACAAGGGTGGGAGCCAGCAAGCACTGGGAGGCGACTTCATTCAGTGGGTGGGCCAGAGATGATGGTGCTGGGACCAGGCTGGAAGCAGTGGGAGGCCAAGATGGGTTCTGATTTAATGTGTATTTCAAAATTAGAGCCAATAAGATTTGCCATGGGTTGGCTGTGGAAAGTGAGAGAAAGAAGTAGCTGAGAAAGGATCAAATTATTGTTTTCACTCTAAAGGTGATGCTATTTACTATTGTGAACCTTGAGAAAGCAGATACCAACTAAGAAGGGCTCCTGGTGGCTGACTGGGCTCACGTTTAAAAGCAGAGCCTAGCAGCCATTTCTACACAGAGGCCTCTCACGCAAACTCCACTTCATGTAGAAGCCCGCACTGAACTGCCTGCCCGCGTTGTGCTCCTGCCGCCTGAGCCAGCCCTTATAAAGGAGTTCCTGGAATCGTATTTCAACCAATAGAACTGAGACTTTCCCCATCCAATCAAAGCTGTGCAGCTATATCCCAATCAGCATCTTCACTGACCAATCAGAATGGCTGCATTCTGACCAATCAGGATAGTGCCTTTTAGACCAATCAAACTGCAAGGATTTGGAGTCCTTGTTTGCATGAGGATGGACTGATTTGGGGCCAGGGGAGAAACTTCTGCTATATAAGTCAGCTCCCCTCTGGCTCAGACAGCGCACTTTCCCTTTCCACTGAGGGATGAGCACTGTGCTTCACGGCTGGAGCATCTTGCCAAAGTTGAGCGGAGCAGACCTGTGCAAAGCAGGGTGGAACAGAGCAGGCAGAGCAGAGCAGAGTTGTGTAGCTGGAGAAGGACCCGGCTCCAGGATTGCCTCACAGCCATGCTGTTCCACACTGTGCTGCTTCATAATTGAACTGTAATACTATTGAGCTGTCTGACAGCTGTGCTGTTCTCACAGCTGTGCTGTATCACAACTGAGCTGTTTTCACTGAATAAAGTTTCTTTTTTCACTGCACCCCATTTGGCACTGAATTGGCTCAAATGACCATCGGCTAACACCATGATGGGGAATTCACTGTTGGAGAAATCGTTTGGGGCTCTCTTTCGAGCAGGTTGAGTTTGATATTCCCATTGGGTGTCTGTGTGGAGATGGCAGGTGGGTCCTGGAGTGTGGGAAAGGGTGCAGGCCTGGAACAGGCACTGTGGAGGCCTCAGCAGAATGACGGTCTGAAAGGCACAGGACCAGATGCAGTCAGTTGTCTGGGGAATGGGAATAGAGAAAAGGAAAGAGGACTGAACCACAGCCAGGGCAGCATTTAAAGGTCTGGAGGGTGGACACACTCCATCAGTGGAAACTGAATTGTGTCCCTTGGCAGAAAGGGCCCTCTCTGAGTAAAAGTCTTCAAGTTTCTTTTGGTTATTACTTTTGTTTTCTTTTAATTAAAAAACTATGAAATGTTTCAAACACACTGTACACCAAAAATAAAGTAACTGACACTCCACAAAGGTTCATAATTTGTGAACATTTGGGCACTTTGCTATATTCATTTCAAATACAGTGAAAGTCCCAGCCCCTCCACCCCAAAGCCTTCTTTCCTTTCCAGAGACTTTAATGAGCTAATTTAAAGAACAGTGCCTACCATGTGGAAAGCTCTCAGTAAAGGTCGGCTAATGTGGAAGGCAGCATGGTGGTGGCAGTGGTTATTTTGCTGATGTATATATCCTTCTCGTATGTTTTCTAGCTTTCATTACATAAACATATCTTCATAACAATGTACAATTTTGTACAGTTTTTTAAATTGACATAAATGGTTAATCTTTGTACTATATTCTTATGTACCTGGATTTTTTTTCACTGAATATTGTGTTCTTGAGATTATTTTTATTGAATGAGTCAGACACATTTTAGAAAATAAAAGTAATTGGAAGAGGAAACAAACTTTCTGCAAAGACGGTAAGTGAGGGAGCTTTGAAAGTCCCTACATACCAGCTCTCCCTCTGGCACCCTTTCTCCATTTACTCGTCCTTCTCATTCCTCCTTAACTATGAAGCTATTACAGAGGAAAAGGAGGCTCACTCAAGGTTATAGAAATATGAAATGCTAGCTTTCCGGACATCAAGTCAAGAAGGAAGCCATGTGGGCCTATAGCACCCCAACTCATTCCACTGCTTGATCCCCTAGCAAGAGCCATAAAGTGGGTTAGAGTTCTCACCCAAAGTTTCTACCCCTGGGGCAGCCTCATCTTATCAATGAATTGACAACACACTCACTTCTACAAGGAACGTGAAGCTAAACATAGAAGCTATATTTGCTGGTTCCCCTTCTTTTCCTGTTCTCTTGTATTCCAATTATCTGTTTTATTTTTATTTCAGAGTCCTAACAGAAAAGGCAGTGTTTGGATTTAAGCTCCAACGAGATGAGGGGAGACAGAGGGCACATTCCATGTGAGGACACAGGCATGAATTTGGAAGTGGCAGTTTGGCCGGTGTCATCATGGACAGCGTGAGACAGAATGGCACCCTCTGTGCCGGCAGCACCAAAGCAACCCCACCAGGAGACAAGGGGCCCCTCTGTGGGTAGATGATTTCCATGTAGGGAAGTTTTGTTGTTGTTGCTCTTGTGAAGTTTAAGTTCTTGTGGCTTTTTCCCTTTTGCCAGCCTTGCTCGCGACTGAAGGAGAGCCGGATGGTCAAGACTCCCCTCAGGGTGGGCAAAAGCCTCAGAGATCAAGCTCCCTGGCCACTGCGTCAGACCAGACACACCCTGGAGGGGGAGTGAGCCTCGCTGCTAGTGCCAGAGCCAAGCTTCCTCTGCCTAACCTTTCACTGGAATTAAGAGCTCTTCACATTTCAGTTGACAGCAGAACAGCCTAAGGGCCCCAAATCAGAATCAGTTCACAGCTGGTGAGCAGAGACGGGCTCAGTGTGTCCCCTGCTTCTGACCCACAGCAGCCTCTTTGCTCCCTCCCTCCTCCCTGCACCACTGGAGGCTTCCTGCCCCTTCCCGAGGCTTGACCTTAAAGGAGCAGGTGCCTGAGTCCAGCGGAATATCTCCCCTGCAGAAATTCTCAGAGCAGGGCGGCACCTTCCACCCACACACCGTCACCCCTGATCCTTTGCCATTTGCACTTGGGATTTTCACTTGACCTTGTGCTCTGAGTTCCCTCCAGAATCTGTGTTTTTGTATTTTTCTTTCCTATGCTTCCCTTTCCCGGCCCAACCCTCCTTTTTCCTGTGCCCCCAGTTCACTGTGAGGGATTCCTTTTAGTTCATCTTTTTTTTTTTTTTAACTATGCATGACACAAAGATTTGAAGTAAGAAGTGCCAAATTTGGGGGTGAAGGAAAGCAAACTTGCATCCCACTTTCCCAAACCTCAGACATATTTCTGTCTTGGCCAAGTTCTCAGTTACTCACCACAATGCCCTTATGTTATGCCTTCAGGGACAGGCAAAGGCTCTTTCCTGCTCAGCGCGTACTTAATACTGGACTTAAGAGAAACACCCTGTTTTCTCAAGTGAGGCACTTGTTGCTAGCAGTGGAAAGACTGGGCGCCCAAGAGGCCATGCTCTCTAGAAACCTGGGGCCAATTCTTCTGAAGACTGACACCTTGTGGGTGATTCAAAAACAAACCAAGTCCGAATCGACAACATTCCCCACGTACTGTTCAAATGGTAATTCTTTGTCTTGAGCTGTGTACTCTCTGAAAGCCGTTTCTCTGGGCTGCAGCAAGCCTGGGGTCTGGTTCTGAGGCCCAGAGGTCTAGCTTCTTCGCCCAACACTTGCAAAATATTTATAGCGAACTCAAATACCTTCCACAGATGACTCTGACTCTCTATCTGATTTCTTTACCAGCTGCTCTCTGCCTGATTCATTCTGCAGATTTCTTTCTGGTGTAGTGGATATTCCCTAGTTACCTACCATAATGCTCAGTCTTACAGGTGTATGGCATGTTTGTAATGCTTGTTCATACACTTCCAGGGAAATATTCATAAAATCCAATCTTATGTGTCATTTTCCTGAATACTATAATAAATGCTTTGCCCTGAACTTTAAGATACTGTATCAATTGAAGGATGCCAGGAATTACTTCACCTCGTGGATATGAACCTGTTATAGATTATATTCATTTTCAAATTAATTTCGAAGCCAGCTGCTATTTTTGCTAAAAGTAATCCTTGATGGTATACTTTAGCAGCTACCATTTAAAACTTAAAGAGACAACTAGCTGTGTAATCTGAGTATTTAAAAGTATACAGCATTAGGATTGTTTATTATGGTTTTACATTTTGGGTTTAAGTCTCTTTAATTATATTGCCTACAGCACTTAAAGGGAAGTTTTAGGGAGAAGAAAGGGAATATATAAACACAATGTTGGGATTCTTAGTGATTTATTTTTCTTTATATTTTGCTACTATAGTCATTCAGTTATTGCTATAGCAATGCTAAAGTTGAAAGGCAGGCTCTTATGCCACAGGGGCTTGCAGGAAGTTCTGGCTGGGAATGGAAGGACCTATGTAATGTTAATCCAAGAAAATGTCTCTTCCAATTGCCAGTCACACTGCTGGGCAGCGTGCGGCACCTGCCCAACCCACTTAATTAGCTGAGTCAACTCTGACAGTCAGAGCCCGGAGGAAGTACCTACTTCAAAGTGAACACACGCCAATTCTACCCTCCATTTTCCCTTACTTAGGTGCAGTTTCAGTATGTTTCAAAAGTCAGGTTTTTCTTTTTTCTTTTGCATTTTTTGCATGTAATTGACAGAGTGATTATATCTAGTATGAGAAGGAAGGAAGGAATAAAGGGAGGGAGGAAGGAAGGAAGGAAAGAAGGAAGGAAGGAAGGAAGGAAGGAAGGAAGGAAGGAAGGAAGCGGGAAAGAGAGGGAGAGGAAGGAAGAAAGAAAGAGAGAGAGAGAGAAAGAAAAACAGAAAACTTAGCCTACACCATGTACTTTAAATTAGGTTTCTTCAGAAATTTGAAACCTTAAAAATGTTCTTCACTCAAGTCATAGAGAAATACAAATAGTAAGTATATAGATTGAAACTCTTCTAAGCAATACAAAAACAAGGAAGCCAGTATTCCAACAAGGGCAAGACCTTACTTGTACAGACTCTTTTTAGGACATTTAAAACTCTTATCACTGTCAATTTTAGCTTGATAAAAGTACTACCACATGTCAGAGACAATACCATATGTTCACCAAAACCAATTTATTTTCCTTCTGGACATATAGGATGAATACATTTCCCCATTTCTTTTGCAATGAATTTTGGTCCACGAGTGAATTCTATCCAGAGGAATGCAAGTGATAATTTTGTATGCTACTTCCAGACCTGGACACAACCCTCCCATCTCCTGCACAATCTTTAAAATGTCTTTGTCACAGAAATGACAGAGGCATTTTAAATTTTTCTTTTACAGAAATTTTGGAGCCACATATTGAAGATGGTGGCATTACAATATAGAAAGAGCTTAGAGTCCTGAAAGACTGCATGAGATGATGTCCTCTCCCTCATGACCACATTGAACTGTGACAGAGGCGAACAAGAAATAATTATTTGAGACTTAGGGGTTGCTTGTTATAGCAGCTAGTATTACTAGCCCAACTAATGCACACCGTATTATATCATGGATGTTCTCTTGTTGCTTACTTCCTGTTTTACCCATAGTGATCATTTTAAGCTAAAAATTAGGAAAATGACTTCATCTGCACAAGAACATCTTTCGTCTCCCTAC
>NW_017731558.1:786573-803468 GCF_001890085.2 Hipposideros armiger
CCCCAACACACACACACACACACACACACACACACACACACACACACACACACACCTTTCTACCTTTACACACCCCCTTTCACTTTTGAAAGCAAGTAGGCCTGTTAGCAAAGACTCTTTGGGTTTTAAGGACATCAATCAACTTCATAGCAATAGGAGAAGTCCTTTCCTTAGGGAACAAATTTTTTGAACAAGAAATATATTTTGCTCTCTCCAGTCACAGAGTGAAGTTAATAATATAGCTAGCTACTTGTCATAAGAGGAAGAAATTTTCTATCCTTGTTCACTGTCATGTCCCCATTTCTAAGTTCCACTTCCCCTGGATTGTAGCATTCATCTAACAACTACTCAGTGATCACCACTGTAGTGTGAGCTTTCAGGAAAGGGACCCCAATTCTCTTTTCATACTCAGTGTTTGGCACCTACTAGGTGCTCAGTATGTTCACTATTATTTAATGATAAGCTTATAAACCAGGAAGCAAATTGGTTTTGAACTCTGTCAAGAGAAATTAGGGCAATTTCATGGGACTAGAACAGCAGTCTGGCCCATCTCTTAGTCCATCATTATTTGAATCCCAAATCTGACACCTAAAGGAAAAGAAAACTTAAATATAAATAACATCTTTTAATTCACCTTCAAATAGCTTCTTTCTTTTTTCCTTCTCTCAGAAGAAAAAGGAGGAGGAGGAGGGGGATGAGAAGGAAGAGAAGGAAAAAAGAAAAGGAAAACTTGTAAGAGGCCCATTTTCCTCAGAGCAGAAAACAGAGGTCTCAGATGCTTACAAAAAAGCTGCTGCTTACAACTTATATTTATAATAAGCAGTGTAGTAATGTCAGGTGGAGGAAATAGAAAATTACAGGAGTAGTAATTGCATTTGCTGCATACAAATATAAAACTATAGTTTCCACCTTCATTCTCCAGTGTTAGTTTTTGAAATCCCCATAGTAGGAAATCCACTTGAAATATCTTTGCCTTTGGATCTATTTTTAAATGAAAAAATCTTAGTGCTTCTGGTGTATATATGTACTAGAGACAGTCTTAACCTAAGAAATTAAGAGAGGAGCCTGGGGGCAATTTATCAATGACAGAGCTCAACACCAGAAAAGAAATTATAATACTTTTTGTTTTTTTTAAACAAAGGTTCTATTTTTAAGACCTAATTGGCTTATCCACTGGGATTATTTCTGGTATTAAAATTTTTAAAAAGAGATTGTTCCAAGAAATTTAGACAGATGTATGGTTAAAAATCATCACTAAGTTGATACAACAGCAGTAAACATTTATTGATACAAATAACCAGCTCTAGGATATCTGGGGGCTTGCCCGCCATAATAGTGAGTTAGGAGAGACATCAAAACCCAGGTCTGCTTTTGTCTTTCTCTTTGCTTCCAGAGAAATAAGCGAAACCCTTAAAGTCATCAGGATATCCAAGAGGACGCACAACCTGTCCTTTGGGGATATTTGGCCGAACGTCTGCTTAGTGATTCCTTACTTTCTCTCGCCTCCTGACCTTCCCTTCTTCTGTTTTTCCTGTTCCCACTGGTCTTTCTAGCTGCCCACTCACATGGTATTTCTCATTTCTTCAACACTCTTACTTTCATTTTAGTTCTTCTCCATACATCTCTCAGAATTCTTCCACACCCAAAATGATCAGTCTGCCTCAGATAGGGGAGTCCACTGACGAGGGTAAATATGGATCAAGTGAGTGATGGTGCCCTGCCAAGATTCTGCCAGCTCTTTGGGGGCTTCAGTCTATCAATCATCTTCTCCCTGCACATGCCCTCTTTGTTTCTCTCTACTCTATCTTTACTAGAACTATATAAAGAGGCTGAGATATCTTCTGTCTTGCCTTGCAAGCATATGTCCTATTAGCACTGGTACTGTACCTCCTATCTTCCTTCCCACTAAGAATCATCTGTTTCCCTGTCTTTACTGGCTCACTTCCCATTTACTCCTTGGTTTACTAGAATCCAAACTCTGGCTTCTGTCTCCACTGTTCCATTGAAACCACTCCCTCGGACATCAATACTTCCATATCCCCAGGATCCATGGTACTAAAGAAGGGACTTTTAAAAAGGAAGCACCTTGGGCTGGCCGAGTGGCTCAGTTGATTAAGAGCTTGCTCAAGAGTGCAAGCTCTGAGCAGCAGGGCCGCCAGTTCGATTCTCTGGCCCAAGCTGAGCTGCCACTGAGCTGCCAACAGGTAGCAGGATGGCTCAGCTAAAAAAAAAAAAACCTTAAAAAGGCAGCACCTTCCAGAGTCACTGCCCCTGTTGAGGAGAGCAGTCTTGGTGATTCTATACGAAGAGGGAGTTATGTTCTGGCTATCATACTGCCTTGTCTCACTGGCTACAGCTGACTAGACCCACAGCGGGTGGGGATAGACAAATGACCGGAGCACTACCAGTCTATGGACTATGAGGTCCCTCTCTACTTAGAAACATAGGGATTCTCTCTTTGAAAGGCCGGCTAGAGATGGTAATAAGGCAGTGGAGCCAAAGCATGCAGACCTCCTTAGAGAAACAAAGTTAGGTTGAAGGCAGGCAGCCTGAAGAAGGACAATACAGCACCTCCTACATGGAGGAATCATGGAACCTCCTGTGTATTCCCATAGTATCTTCAGCAGGCAAAAAGGTATCCTGATTGCAAGAGTTATGATGCGTCCTGAACAAACCTCTAGTTTCTGAACAGTATTCCATTCTCTACAAGGCCTGACTTTTCTATAGTTCCTTGTCTCCCCAAACCTGGTTGCATAAATAACGTTCCTGTCTACTTCATTTTCTGAATGTGTACTTATATTAAAGTTACTATTGCTTAAGAAATTTTAAATTAACAAACTCTATACTGACAAAAAAACCACACAAGTAATAGAGACACCTAGCTATTATTATCTTATATCTGTGATGTTGGACTCTGCTGATCACCGTCTCCTTCCAGAAGGTCTCACACTCTTGGCTTATATGATACAACTCCTCTTGGTAGTCCTCCAATTTATGTGGCTATTTTCTTTTTCTCTCTTCTCTGCCACCTCTATTTCCTCATCTCAACCCTTAAAACTAGGTATTCCTCAGGCATATGACCTACTTTTCTTAGATCTATATTATCTCTCTTTGAAGAAGTGCATACATACTCATGGCTTCAACCTCCATTTGAATCCTAATGACAATTGTTTGCTGGACACTTTATCTTTGTTTGGATGTCCCACAAGTTAATCAAATTCACACGGTTAAAACCAAAGTCATCATTATTTGGCACAAAACAGGTTTCCATCTTAAGTTCCTGTCATCAGTGGATGATGCCATTGTCCTAATAGCTCCAGTTAATAATCTGAATCTAAGTCTAATTTCTCTCCTTTCACTGACTCCACGCTTTAACTTCTCTCCAGTACATCTTCACCACCGAGCTCCTCTACTGCTGCCTCATGTGAGTCCTCCTCCCCTGACTCCCCACTGATTT
This sequence comes from Hipposideros armiger, assembly GCF_001890085.2. NCBI lineage: Eukaryota > Metazoa > Chordata > Mammalia > Chiroptera > Hipposideridae > Hipposideros > Hipposideros armiger. Next base: position 790,031 of record NW_017731558.1, read on the forward strand.
CAGAGGTCCTTCTCTGTGTCCCCACAGTGCCTTCTGGGTACCTCTTTCATAGCACCCATCCATTCTACTGAGACTGGTGATTTCCTTATTGGTCTCCTCCAAGATGGTAAGTTCCTTGGGGGTAGAGATCCAGTTTTATTCACACTTGAACTTACATCACCTGGCACAATGCTGACAAACTACAGTCACATATTAATGTTTTTGAGAAAATAATAAATAAATGAATAAATAAATGAAAGGTCAGACTTGCATTCACTCTACACAAAACTAAAGATGTTCCAGCCTCTTAATTACATCAAAACCCACTCAATTAGAATGAGAAATGTAATATTGAACAACACAGGCACTGGTTCATATTCTTCAAATCTCTCTTCTCAAAAGATGCTACAAATATTTCTCCCTGTCTCAGTCTCCTTTACAAGACCTTCATGCAGCTCTGATCTGACTTCTTACATGTGTACTCCTAAGAAACCAGGCCTTGGCTCTAAGGTTAAGGCCCACAGTGAATACTGCAGGGTTTTCATACCTACCTCATGCATCAAGATTCTGATCATTCTGTGTTAGAGAGGACCTTTACTTCTGCACGTGGAGGTACTGAAAAACGGCCTTAGCAGCCTCCTTGGACTTAAAACTTAACCTGCTGTCTCCATGGCCCATACTCAAAGGGAAAGATTTGTGAAAGAGCCTGAGGAACTAAATGCTGGTATGATACCTCTTTAACTAAGTTAATCATAGATTTTGTCAAAGGTAGGAAATCCAGTTACCTTTTTCTTTTGAGAGAGAGAGAGAGAGAGAGAGAGAGAGAGAGAGAGAGAGAGAGAAAGGAGGAGGAGGAGAAGAAGAAGAAAGAACATATATACACACACAAATGTACTTATATATAAAATAAAATATAGTGTCCCCATTGCCCAATTTGATTTGTCCACTAATAGAAAAGAGTATTGGCATATATGGTAGAGAATAATAAATGTGTATACAATTCAGTCCTAGGAGTAAAACCACAGATGAAAACAATAATATGGGCTAAAATTCTTTAGCACTTGCAATACTTGGGCACTATAAAGTATGACAGCATTATTTTACATAATCGTCATAATAACCTTGTTGATAAGAAAACTGAGGCTCTAGTATAGTTGAGTCACCTTTGTAAAGGAACAAAACCAGGTTTTAAAATCAGGTATATTCATCTTCAATATCATATTTTTAACAGTGATAACCACAGCCTATCAAATTTACCTTATCAAGTCCAGTTTGCTAAGTTTCCAGATAAGAAAACTGAGACCCAGAAGTGTGAGCCAGGTTGTCCAAAGTTGTATGCTTTCCTCTCCTGCCTGACCTTGGGATGGCCTGCATTCCGTCTCATCGAGAATCTCTAAGAGACAGCAGTCACATTCATGGGAAGGAAAACAGTTTGCTTGAATGCACATAGAGGAGACATTTTTTTTGCATAAAAGCAGGGAGCTGGGCCATTCACCACCGGCTCCTTATCCCAGCCCACAGCTGACTGAATTTTTTGTTAGGCTTGGACAATGGCAGGACAAAGTGGTTAAACCAGCTGAGCATTGTGAACTGCAGAGTGAGGCTCAGGGAATGGAGGCCGTGGTCCCAAGGAGAGGGAAGAAAGGAGAGCACTTGTGCAGTGAGGGAGGGAGACGCCTAGCACATGATGCCACTGTGCAGACAACCCAGACTTGGCTGAACACACTTCTTACACATTTGAGGCTTCCTAGTTTTCCAGATGGCCATTTCCCCTTGTTCAGGCTGCCCAGGCTTCTGCTGGGTGTCTGAAAGGGAAGCCCTTCTGAGGAATCTGGGACTTAAGCAGCTCTCTCAGGCCTGAAGCCCACTGCTAAAGTCCTGCATTGTCCTCACTCATTCTTGTGCTTTCCTTGATGGTAAACAGGATCAGGACGGGTGGCCTGGGAACATGTCCAGTGAGGCCAGATGGCTCTTCCATCATGATTAACACTACCCCAAGTGAGCCTTGTCATGATACTGGGCTTCTGTCTGGGTGTCCAGCTCTCTCCTGTAGACCCTCCTCAAGTGCCACCATCCTTTCCTACATCTCAGCTCATTGACTACTTTGGTTATAATACCCGGCCCTTGGGCAGTTTGCTTGTTTCTAATGAGAAACTGAGTAATTTCCTTCAAACTTCAATTTCAGATTCCCCCTCATCACTGGCCTTGGTTTATTGAAGACCTATCATGTGAGGTCTGACATAAAGATTTCCTATTCTATAATATTAGACATCAAATAATATAATTGTGCTTTGAACATGTCAATAGAATTGGCCTATGGCTTGTTGATGATTTTTGCAACTTGTAAGATTATCAAGAAACAAAGTTATTGCAACTGCTGCTAAAGGACCACTGCTTCTCTTGTTGCCATTACTAATCAGAACCTTTCAGGTGGTGGGAATTGTGCTGAGTGCTTTATGTGTATGAGTGTGAATTAATATAATCATTACAAATTTAAGAGGTGGTAGTGGATATCCCTCTTATTTCCATTTTATAGATCAGGAAATTGATCTATAAAAAGTTGAGGCCAGAGATTGTCACCTGCTATTCCATGGCACTGCTCTGAAAAGGTTATGAGTCTCCAGAGATATATGTCATCTCACCCCTCAGAGCAGCTGAGCATCTCTCTGGCCTCCGCCTCAAGGAGCCCCATTTGTTCACTACAGGATTCTCACCCCAGCACTTGTACAAATGTTATCAATTTAATTTATTCCATGACATTAAAAATGTTGCAAAGCACTTGTTCAAGCAACTTAGTTAAATGGTGGAGCTGCTCTGAATTCAAATCTGTGGAAACCAGAACCAGATCTCAAGATATACATTCATAATGGTGCTTTTCTTAACAAAACAAATGAAAGGGAAGAGAGTAACAGAACAAACATAAATTCCCCCAAAGATGGGTATAAGAAAGCAAGATTAATCAGAACCACCATAGTTTCCCTAATTTTATAAAATTGAAAGAAAAGAGTAACAAATTAAAAAAACAAAGACAGGAAAATCAGGTTGAAGAGGGAGGTAACAAATGATGATGGTTGAAAAGAGAAGGCAAGCCTGTCTTGAGTAGAATCTCAGGGTTCAAATAATTCCTTAGGAGAAAATTATTCTCAACATTCATAGAAGCATGGACAGGACAAACTAGATTTAAAGCAGGGCGGGTTTGGAGTTGGAAATATGCAAGTCTTGACCATGAGTTTGATGAAACCCTGAAACTGGCTATACAAGACCAATTGGAACCCTTTGAGAACAAAACCCCATCAATACTGTTGGGTTTGGACATACCCCATCTTAAAAGCTGGAATTTAACCCAAAACATCTAGCCTTAGGTACTTGTAAACTTGAAATTTCTTTAAGCTTCTAGTTTTCTTTTGCAGACAAAAGATGTCATTAAACTTAATGGTTCTCATTTGGATGCTTGATATTTGAGGGTTTGGAAGTATATCTATGCATTGCTTCTCAGGAGGCTCCCCCAAGTGCTTTCCATGATGCACGCACTGCTTTAAGGAGCCTTTTCTTCTCTGTTCCACGTTTCCGGTGTTTGTCTCTGAGGCTCCTTAGATGACATTTCACAAACACACAATGATTTCAGACCAAGTCAGAGTAACACCCTCGTTTTCTGCTACTACAATAGCTTGATAATACATATGGAACCATTTAATATGTTCAAAAGCACAGCACTAGCATTCTTATACTGAAGAGTACCCCAAAGGAATATGTGCTCTTTTCACAAGAACATAAAACAAATGACAACTGTCATTAAGTCAAGGACACAGAAAAACTACTGATTCCTGACAGGGGAGGCTTTAACAGTTTCGGAGGCTGGATTCATGTTTGAATGATGCCAAAGTGCTCCTCAAATGGTTTACAAGAACTTGAGCTTCGTAAGAAAGTTTCATGAAGGTTCAAGCCAGTCTCAGTGTCTTTTTCACACTGTCATGGCCACAACAGCTCATGGATACGGCTCTCTGCCAAAAAGCAGGTCCTCTTGTTTTAAGGTGGTGTCAGCTTATATTTGTCAGCATGGGTTGAAGTGAAGGACCCCAAATATATTTTGGCTTCAGACAGTGAACAAGCAAATTATTTTCTTTCTAATGAAACCCAAGGAATAAAAACATTCATGTCTATTTTGATGAATAAGTTATTCAGAAGCAGCGAGTTCATCGCATTTGGTGTCCAGAAATTGGGGAAGGCCCATGTAAATAATAAATAATGCTGTTTTGGTTTTGTGCCCCAACCCAAACAGTATATTACAGAGCAGCCAGCCAGACTCTACTCTTGGACACACCTGGATGAGTGCCACTGCAGTCAATGAAAGCTATGTGAGAATTTCAAAGGGGCAGAATTCAGCTGGAGGAATGAGATCCTATGTATGAGGATCTAAGGGCAGAGTTCCCGCCCAGAGCCTAGCCCAGTGGCTTGGATTTATGTGCCTTTAAAGATAATGTCTTTTTCTTTGGCAATATATTAACTAGCATGTTTCAAGCAGGCTTGGGAAAACTGATCCAGGAGCCAGTGGACCCTAAAACTGTCCAACCATCTGTAGTCATACCATAAAAAGACATAGTCATCGTATTTCTGATGTGTGCTTTCGTGTAGACATATCGAAGCTGACCACAAATAAAAGTGAAAACAGATCTAGAATAAGCACAGCAAACAATGGAAAACAAATGGATCCTGGAGTTCAGATGAAAAAACTGGTTTTGCACACTCCCATATTCTTTTCCCCAAAAATGTTTTCTTAACATTTCTAGCATTATTAATGAAATTAAATTATTCCACATGGGTGCAGAATCAGTCTCATGGTGCCAATATTTGCCTTCTGTACCCAAGCTGGCAGAAACATGCACTGCCATGACAACGGCACTGATCTTTTATTAAGGCAGTTTAGCACTTGGTTTTTACCCATGGGAAACTGGGCATCATTCAGAACACATACATGAAAAAGATGTTGTCCTTGAGTAGATGTTGTCCTTATCATGTTTTCTAACAGATGCTTTCAGTTAAGATATTTAGTCCTTGACTCACCCACAAGGTTGATTACACTGAAAGAATGTTTTATGAGAAGGGCAGTGGCCTGGACAGTGATATTCTGAGAAGAAGGCGGACAGTCCCACTCTTCCTCCTCATAGATGCAGAAATACATGCAGGGAGGGAGGCTGTCCCCTTGATTACTTCTCTTAAAGTCCATGTTATCTAACAAATACCTTGTTAAGTATCTATTATGTGCTTGAAATTTTCTAGGTGCTAGAGAGAGAGCAATTAATTAAGAAATACGAAGTATCTGTCTCAGAAAGCCTGCATTCTTTGTGGAGTGGAGAAAATAAATGAATGTATCAATATTTTATTGTTCAATTAAGCAAGTTGCTTACATTTTTTATAAGCACCTCTTCTCTAGTTTTATGTCTGATGTTGTATTTATTCATTAGGTGTGTAATGCCTCCCAAATTTGTAAGCTTCGGGATGGCAGGATGAGGTCTACACACTTTTCTTTCTGGTGCAATCATCAATTCCTAGGTCATTATGATCAGCATCTTAGAAACAATGAATAAAATACTATTCCCTCAAAATTCCATGTTCCATTTAGTCACCCTACTATAATAGATGGTTTTTCCTGTGGAAAGTGAGTAAGCTTCATGTAGTGAAGTCGATCTTTCTAAATACCAAGTAGAAAAAATAATATAAATCACGCTTTTCCTCATCTTGCAAAAGCAAATGTAATCAATGTACTACCCTTCCCACTAGGGATTGTAACAATGTGCTTTATATTTTTTAATCAAATTAGTGTTTGAAAAATATCCCCAAAGCAACAAAATGAATGTGCTGCTTTCAAATGGATTTCAATTTACTATATGATTTTCTTCAGAACCTCTGCTTGATTTCTTCAAGTTACCAAAAGAATCCATCCCTAGGTGCATACTCATATTGTGTGACTATTTTAATAGCTGGCAAAATCGGTAATAATAGTGCCTACTATTTTTAATGGTTCATACATGTTATTTTGAAAGATGGACTCTTATTTCCTTCTTGAGAATGGAATAAGAAGATGCAATGTGAGGGAAGGGAAGATCACAGGAAATACAATAATTTCCTTAAGATTTTAACAAAAATGTATCTTTCTGAGGTTTATGGTAGGTAGTTAAAGACAAAGGCTTTGGAGTCAGAAAAAAAATTGGCTTGAATCCTGCTACACACTAGTTGTATTATTTTAAGCACAGTTGAACCTCTTTAATATCAATCTCACCATCAGTAAAAAAGGAACATTTTACTTATAGAGTTGTGAGGATAAAATGAGACAGTATCTATGAAGGGCTTAGTACAAGGGCTGGCATATCTGTGAGTACTCTATAAGTGGTTGCTGTTTTTTATTATTACTATCATTGTTATTTAATTTTACTGTTACAAGTCACAAGACCAGGTGGAAACTCTTGCTTGACCTTGACCATCAACAGCAGAGAAGGAAAAGAATGAAGTATTACAGAAAATTTTTGTTTTCCAAAAAATGTACAACTGAAAATAAAAAATTGATAGTCTTATTATATCGTATTATGATCAACCACTTCGAATAGTGAAATATCTTTTCAAAAGAAACATGTGACCAGGTTCTAAATTCCCATAATTAAGGAATAAAAATTAGCACGTTTAAAAGAAAACCATAAGCAATCTTTAAAATTTTATTCAAGTTCCTTTTTGTAATGAACACAAAATGGCAACAAAAGAGTAAATAAAATTTGGTCATTTATATAACTTCTAGTGCAAAACTTGCTATGCTCTGAAGAATAGGAAATGGGGGATGGTTACACTTAATATCCCCACTTTCAGCTCTAAATGTGCAAGAAGTTGGCTCTTCAATGTTGTGATTTCTACCAGCTATCCATGAAAAGTGTGTGTGGCTCAGATGACAGAAGGAATGCTCAGTGGTTTTCTGGTTGGGTATTTTGAATGAGCCTGAAGAAATGCACAGCTTCTGTACATCCCCATTTAGTGGGAATTAGTTACCCTCTTTGTGCCCCATCAAGTCTCAGACAGGAAGGTCTACTGCTCACCACTTGCAATCACTAGGGCTCACTGGGGAAGGTGTTTACAAGGCTTTAAATATGACAAAGGGGAACTTGTAAGGATTTTATAGTCTAAACAGAAAATCTCGTCCACAGTGAAGGAAAAGGAGGGTCAGAATAGACAGTAAATATAGACTCAGCAACAGAAACAGGCTTTTTAGATTTTAAAATGACATTTTAGTCAAATTGAAAAGTCAGAAAGGAGACAATTTTAAAGTAAGTGACCGTGTGTGTGTGTGTGTGTGTGTGTGTGTGTGTGTGTGTGTGTGTGTGTGTGCTGAAACCACTGAGGAAATTTCCATAGGGGATGGAGGAAAAAATTCATTCATCTATTCTCTACACCCCTGCCTCTCGCCGTATATCTTCAAGTCATTTGTCTGGTCTAGTTTGAAATGACTAAGTGATGGGGCTTCCAAAATGTTCCCAGTGAGACTATTCTACAGTCTACAAAATTTCACTGTTTCCTCTTATTTTGCTTAATTTTATTCCACTTCAATTCACTGTTTCTATGCAAGAGAAAAAAAATACTGTCTGTTCTTCAAATTCATGTCACATGAAACAATTTCTGTTTTCTTTTCATTTAATGATTGAGTATCTCTGTGGCCATGCCTAATATTTGCTAGAAGGGATGCAAGACTATATGCAGATTCTTTTCTTGTTCAAAAGAGCTATATTGGCTGGTCTGTGGATTCACATCCTCCCCAAGGACAATTGTGAGAGTTTTTGCCAACAGGGGCCTGAAGCACATCTGATAAACCACATATTAACTTTTAGGGATGTTGTTTTTCTCCTCATTCCCATGTCCAAGGTACATAAATATGAGTTCAAAGTTCAGCTCAATTTGAAATGTCCCACGAGCTTTCATTTCTAAACTTACATCCTCAGAGGAGTACACTGCCATCTGCTGTACCTCCCAGAAAAAGGGGCATCCTCTCCTGAAAACAAGTCTTCATGTTCATGGTTAAGGTCTTAGACTATCTCAGTATTGCCAGTTTTTCCAACCTGCTTCTTCACTGCTCAGGTAAAACCTGCCCACAAAGATCAATTTGAGTTCTACAAAGTTTCTCATCCAGGACACATCCACAACATAGGGAAGATGTTTAGGATAAGATTTTAGTTACTGATATTCCAGTCTAGATGGCAGAGTAGGTAAACACTGTGCTTACCTTTTCTCAAGACCACACAAAATTACAACTAAACTACAGAATAATTATCATTGAGAATCACCTGAAGTCTAGCTCAACCAAAGCTCTACAACTAAGTACATACAGAAGAAACCACCTTGAGAACGGCAGGAGATGCAGAGAGGCAAAACAGGCTGGTCCCACACCTGCCTGTGACCATTAAAAATTGTGAGGTATATCCAGGCTGCAAAGGTCCCTCTAAGAGGAGCGAGGGGCCCCACATCAGGTTCCCCAGCCCAGAGTTCCAGTGCCAGGGAGAGAAGTTCCCATAATTTCTGTTTGTGAAAAATAGCAGAGATTGTGGCTGAATGGTACAGAGGGTGGCTATGCTCTGTGGTACTCCTCTTGGAGAGACCACGGGCAGACTTACTCGCTGATGGACTCACTTGCTCTGACTTCCAGCGCTGAGGCAGCAGCTCAAAGGACACAAGGGACATATGAGGAGGGAGGGAGTTGTCTGGCTGCATGATGAGGGCTGGAGGGGCAGCTTTCTCCCAGATGGAGGAGCTGGTGAAAACCATTGTTTCTTTGTTGAGCCCCCCTCTCATGGCAAGCAAACACAGGCAGCCACCATATCTGAGTCTCATCAGCCTGGCTAACATGGATCATTTGCCCAGGCCTGGTGATTCTGAGATCCAATTCCAACCAAATCTCGGGCATTCCCAAGTCACTTCCAGTCGTTTTTTCATGCAAACCACCTGCCTTGGTTCATGTTGCAGACTTTCCTAGAGTCAGTCAAAGGTTCACAAAATCCAAACAAGCAGCATGTGGCTTGAGCATGTCCCATACCTCTGGCTGAGCAACCCTAAGCCCAGCACTAGCAGCTGCCAACTTGGTTCATGGTTTGGCCTCTCAAGGCACTTCCAAGCACAGCACAGGTGGCAGCCTTCTGTGGATTGCTTTGTGGCTCCTGTCGAGTGGCCCCAGGTGGGACATGGGCTATGGCTGAACTTGACCTGCAGCAGGTCCCCTCCCATGTGGTCCTGGAGCTGGCATGCCCAGTGGCCAGGTTTGAAATGGGCTGGAACAGCCACCTCCAAGGATGACACTCCCAAAGAGCAGATTGGGCAGGCACCAGAGCACTGTTAAAGCAAATCCTACTCTATAGAGTCAGCCCCTGCACAACAGATCCTTCACTGCAGTCAATGGCCAATTCTCAAAATCAATGAGCCTGAGGGTCAATCCCTTCCATTGATGTGCAAATAGCAACCAAGGCTCAATACAAGAAGAGGGCACACACAACCCACACAAGGGGCACACCTGGAGCACCCAGATTTAGTAACCAGAGAGACTGAGCCACTGAACCCCACAGAATACCTACTATATAAGGCCATTCTACTAAGACCGGGAGACATAGCCTATAAAAACAAACACAGGGAGGCAGTAAAAATGGGGAGACAAAGAAGCATCTCCCAAGTAAAAAAATAAAACAAAGTTCCAGAATAAGAACTAAACAAATTGGAGACAAGAAATCTACCAGACACAGGGTTCCAAACACTGATTATAAGGATGCTCAGTGATCTCAGGGAGAACTTCACCAAAGAGATAGGAAACATAAAAATGGAGCTGGAAAACATAAAAAAAAACAGTCAGAAATAACAAATACAATAATGGAAATGAAGAATACATTATAGGGAATCAACAGTAGATTAGATGAAGCAGAGGATCAAATCAATGATTTAAAAAGTAAGGTAGCAGAAAACACCCAAACAGAACAGCAAAAAGAAAAAAGAGTAAAAAAAAATGAGGACAGTTTAATGAGCCTTTAAAACAATATCTAACATACTAGCATTCGCATCACAGGAATACCAGGAGGAAGAGAAAAAGAGCAAGAAATTGAAAACCTATCTGAAGAAATGACAGAAAACTCTCTAACCTGGCAAAGGAAATGGATATTCAAGCCCAGGAAGCACAGTGTCCCAAATGATATGAACCCAAAGAGGTCCACAATAACACACATCATAATTAAAATGCTAAAGGTTAAAGACAAAGAGAGAATCTGAAAAGCAGAAAGGGAAAAGCAGTTAGTTATCTTTGAGGGAGCTCCCATAAGACTGTCAGCTGGTTTCTCAACAGAAACTTCACAGGCAAAGGGACTGGCAGAAAATAATCTAAGTGATGAAAAGCAAGGACCTACAACCAAGATTACTCTCCCCAGTAAAACTATCATTTAGAGTTGAAGGACAGAAAAAGAGCTTCCCAGACAAGAAAAAGCTAAAGGAGTTGATTACCACCAAACTAGTATTATAAGGGATCTTAAAGGGAATTCTTTAAGATGAAAAAAAAATAAAAAATATAAGTAATAAAATGGCAATAACTATCTATCAACAATTACTTTAAATGTAAATGGATTAAATGCTCCAATCAAAAGACATAGGGTGGGGCCAGCCGAGTGGCTCAGTTGGTTAAGAGCTCGCTCAAGAGTTTGAGCTCTGAGCAACAGCGGTTCGATGCCAGCCTGAGCTGAGCAGCCGCTGAGCTGCCAACAGGTAGCAGGATGGTTCAGCTACAAAAAAAAAGAAAGAAAGAAAGAAAAAAGACATAGAGTGGCTGAAAGGATAAGAAAACAAGTCCCTTACAGGTAGCATACTGCCTACAAGACACTCACTTCAGATCAAAAGACACACACTGACTGCAAGTGAAGGAATGGAAAAAAGTTATTTCATGAAAATGGAAACAAACAAACAAAAAAGCTGGGGTAGCAATACTGATACAAGACCAAATAGACTTTAAAACAAAGACTATAACAAGAGACAAATAAGGGTCCAGTAATCCCACTTCTAGATATTTATCAGAAGAAACACAAAACACTCCTTTGAGGGGACCTGTGCATACATATGCTCGGTGCAGCATTGTTTACATGGCCAACATATAAGGGCAACCTGGGTGTCCCTGAATGGATAAATAGATAAAGAAGAGAGGGTACATACATACAATGGAATATTACTCAGCCTTTAGAGAGAATGAAATCTTGCTATCTGCAACAACATGGATGGACCTAGAAGGTACTATGCTGAGTGTAATAAGTCAGACAGTAAAAGACAAATGTCATATGATTTCACTTAGAAGCGGGATCTAAAGAACAAAATCAAAACAAACAAAACAAAACAAAATTCATAGATACAGAGAACATTTTGATGGTTGCCAGGTAGAAGGGGTCTTGGGGAGGGGTGGTAAAGGGAAAAGGATTAAGAAGTAGAAATTGGTTGTTACACAGTAGTCATGGGGATGTTGGGTGTAGCATAAGGAATATAATCAATAATATTGTAATAACTATGTATGGAGTCAGATGGATACTAGATTTATTGCAGTGATAAATGGAAGTGGGATTGGAGGCAGGGTGAAAAAGGTGAAGGCATTAAGAAGTACACATTGGTAGTTGCAAAATAGCCATGGGGATGTAAAGTAAAGCATAGGGAACATAGTCAGTAATACAGTAATAATTATATAGTCAGGTGGGTTCTAGACTAGTCAGGGGGATCACTTCTTAAATTATATAAATGTGTAACCACTGTGCTGTACACCTGATGTAATGTACAGTATGGGGAATATAGTCAATAATATTGTGATACTGTGGTACGGTGTCACATGGTTGCTAGACGATCATGGTGATCACCTCTTTAGGTATATAAATGCTGACTAACTATGGGGTATACCTGAAACTAATATAACATTGTATGTTAGCTATCTTTTAATAAAAACCTTCTTAAAAATTTAGTCACTTTCCATCCTCCATGAAATAACCCCAAGTCTGAGGGCATAAGGCACCAATGTCTGATAAAATATATCTCAGCCCTGAAGATCCTCTGACTTGTTTGGGAGCACTTACATTAATGTAGACTCCAAGATCCAAGGTTTGCTGGCTCAGCACTTCCTGCAGAAGTTAACAAACGCCCGGTGGCCCATGTGCATGCTACAGCAGGGGGATCAGAGTGCTTAGTCCTTTGGGCTCTATCCAGGAGTGTTCACAAACTTCAGTGTTTATCTGCTTTCTTATATGCACTGTCTTCCTTTTTCACCTATTTGTACTCACAGTGGAACCATCGCTCCATGTGAACGGCTGAGCTGGTACACGTGAAGCACTGGCTGCCAGCACCACGCAACGGCTGCAGATCAGCGTGCTGAGGTGGGAGTGTGTGACCATGAAGCCAGGCACCACTTACTGAACCTGAAAGAGACTGCCACTCACTGACTCGGTGACCTTGGCCAAGCCGCCTGATCGTTTCTGTCTCAATTTTCTAATGTCTCAAATAGTTGTAATAATAGCACCTACATCATGAACTAGTGTAAAAACTATATGATTCAATTACTTAATATTTGTAAAGTACTTAAAGCAATGCCTGAAATATAGTAACCAACACTCTATAAATGTGGACACTAAATTTTGGTCACTATAGCTTCAATTTCAGTACACAATATAGAACTCTCTGTATAAGCTATACGCCTCCCTGGGTAGAAAACAAAGAAATAAATAAACTCGAATTTATGGTAAGCAGTGGCAGAAAAACCAGAAACCTTGGTTTCTGTGGTATTCATCATGAAAAACGAAGACCTTAAAAGGCCATGGGTGCACCTCCCCAGCCCATCCCCAAACTTGCCCCAGACCACATCACACTAGGGCAAGGCCACCCCCACTGTCCAGGGCAAGAGGACCCCAGAGCACTGCAGCAGCCATCATTATGTGAAGGGAAAGCAGGAAGTCTTGCTTGGGACTGGGTAGGCAAGAATAAATCTTTGGACATTCATGACAATGACTCCTGAATGTCAGAAATGAAAACAAACGTTTGCCTGGAGCAGTGTCGTTCTCAGGCACACGGTGACTGGAACCAGCACAGCACTTGTGCTGTAAAACAACTGTCCTTTATACAAAAAGATCCTGAATAAAATCTTGCTGAATTTCAGGAAAAGAGTCCTTCCTAAATTTGCTTCCTGGCTTCATGTGTGACAGGTTTGCTATGGTAATGACTTTTTCACAGCAGGTAGTCAGCATTCTGCATGTTTCACAAAGTTTCTTCACCGCATTTTCCAGGCTAGTGCCAAGGGTAAGGCTTCTCCATGCCAGGTTTTCTAAAAAATTAATAAATCTCCTGCCATAATCCTTACTGCTTCAACTGACAAATTTAATAAACGACAAGATGCAAAGCCCAGGTTCCTAATGGGATTGCTTGCTTTTTTTTTGCTTTT
>NW_017731558.1:803768-864716 GCF_001890085.2 Hipposideros armiger
ACAGTTTGGGTATGTGAGAAGACCAGTTCTAGAGGATCCCATGGGCCTCATGGCTCACAAAGAGCTGGGCTCCAGGCTCCCTCAGAGGGGCAGGCTGCAGCTCTGGTGGTAGTTCTAGACCTCTTAGGTGCAATCGGAGATGTGTCTGGGCCCAGGTTCCACTGTGCCTCACAGAAGTCCTTTGCTCAAGGGGACAGTGGGCTTCCTCAGCCCACAGGACTGACCTCCAGCAGAGCTAAGCTACTCATCCATGGAGTCTATATAATGTTACTAAAGCAAAGGTCTGCAGGGACTGAGGGCGGGCTAGGGTAGTTCAGCTCATGATGAGGAATGACAAGTCACTGCATATTTGGGGGAAAGAGTCCAGCTAACAAAAATAATTTTTTTTAAAAAAAGAACAAGAGAGAAAGATATCAACATTTATTAGTAAGTGCTAACTATATCAGCCAGTGTGTCAGGATCTTAGGCATTTTACCTCCTTGGATCCTTATGATAATTCTATGAAATAGGTATTTCATTTCCTACACTTAAGATAAGAATGACGATGCTCAGACAGGTTAAGCAGCATGCACAAGGCATGAAGGGCAGAAAAAAGGTGGTGGTATTTGGACCTTTTAGCATTAAAGGAAACAAGTTATTTTTATTTAAGATCCAAGATACCAATATACTTTGAAATACTACCCACTAGCACGAGGCTATATTATTCACTAAAATGAGTTAAAATTCACTTCTTTTTTTTTTTGGGTTAAAGCTAGCCCAGCAAGCATTAAATTCTGAATTTGTCTTTTACTGCTATTAACTTAAAAACAATTCCTATGCCTGTTCAATATCTTAACGCTCTAACTTAGCAATCCTAAACACATCTTTTTCTTTTATTTATGTTTATTCATCTCTACAGTATCTCACAAAAAGGAATGCACCATAGGAAACAGAATATGTATCACAGGGGCCAGAAGACATTACTTTGTCATAATTAATTAATCTTAGCACAATCACTGGTTCAACACATGCATTTCTTGATCCAGACCTTATGCAACAGGCTATGGATAAAAGATCAATAAAATATGTTTATATTCGAGAAGGCTACTGGGTAGAGGGGAAGACACAATACCAAATTATGATCATAACACAGTTTGATAAATGTGAGAAAATGTACCTGTATAGGGATGGGGGTGGAAAGCAGCTTGGAGAATCTGTCTGTGGCTGGGAATTTCAACAGAGTTGCTGATGCATTGAATTCTAAAGGGAGGGCTTAGAGTTCTCCTGGTGGAACTGACAGGGGTGCACACTTCAAGCAGAGGAAATGACAAGAATCCATGCAACTGAATAATGCTGCAACATGTCTGAGAGGTTAACACATGGATGAGTTTGGAGTGGGGCACAGCAAGCAGGGAAGATGGATGGGTTCCAGCTGTAAAGTCTTTGTAGTCCAGACTATAGAATTTAAATTCTGACCTGTATGCAAAGGCCATAAAGAGTATGAATCTAATATTGAGAGTCCCAGAACCCTGAAAGTATCCACCACTTGCATTACACATTCTAAGCAAAGCAGCCCCCGTCCCTTCCTTTTGGGTTCTGTACTTTTGCTCATATGATCCCTGTAGCTTGACAATAAAGTAGGCTGAGAATCAGTGACTGGATCTAATATTAAACATGAGAAAGTCCATTGGCCTGTAAGGTAGATAGGATAAAGAATTAAGACTGGAGAGGAAGGGATACATTGGAGAGGTGTATATAATTTGGAACTGAGGGTTCTGTTGACCAGGTGGATGTGGTGGGTAGGGAGAAGAAGCAGCTTAGGGATGATGGCAAAGTTTCTAGCCACAGCGACTGATGGGGAGAATAATTCAGAGAGTAAAATACAAGAGGAGGAAGGGATTTCAGAGGATAGAAAACCAGTGCAGACTGAGATCTTGAGTTAGAAAGCTGAAATAATTGAGCTGTGTATTATGAAGGGAGTAGTCATGTTTTCCAAATGAAAAATTGGTTTATAAGGACCCGCTCAACATGCAAATTTTTTGTGAGAAAATCAGGCAGGTATTTCAGCTAAGCTATTACTATAATTATGAGATGTTGCACACTTTGGGTAAAACACTGATATCAAAGGTCATTTTTATATTGGGTCGTTGGAAAAGTCATGACACAGTTTTGCAACAAAAACATAGAAAAAATATCATGTTTTTTCTGACGACCCAATAGTTTAAAAAAAAAAAACAGTTCATGTGCTGTTTCATAAACGCTAACTGAAAATGCATGGAATTAAACTGTGTATCATCTACTCTTTTCTCTAGTCTATTAGAGCTACGGAAAGTTATCACAACACTGAAATGAGCCTCCTCAGTATGCCCTCTAGGCTACAGATTGAGGAAATTTGGTCATGACCACTACAAAATGCTTTCTCAGAAATGTCTTGATCCTCTTACTGCTTTGCTCATATCCCAGTCAACCCTGGATCTACCCTGCCTTGCTCTTTGGGCCTCAGCTTACAGGTTGCCTCTGACTTGTCCCCAATGACCAGCTAGCTATAAGCTCATCCACTGCTGGCCTCCACTCTGTCATCCTCTCTTTTCAGCACCTGCCTCATGCCCAAACTGCTGGGGTTACCAATTGGCTCCAGACCTTCACTGGTTCAGATTCACTGCATAAAGTCAAACCCTTTTTCCAAAACAGCAAAGATATATATATGCACACACACACATGTATATGTATGTGTATATACATATATGTATATATATACATGTATACATATATAAATACTTTGGTTTGTGAGCATAACTTGTTCCAGAAACAAACTACTCATATTGCAAGACATCACTCGTTTACTATGTTAAAATGTATTAGAAATGTTTGCTCGTCTTGTGGAACACTCGTAAACCAAGTTACCCTCAATCCAAGGTTTTACCGTGTGTGTATATATATATATATATATATATATGGTATAACCTATAGACACACCTGCTATAAGAGGCAATATAGCTTAGTGATTAAGACCAGGAGTATGGTATCAGAAAAAACTGGTTTCAAATTTATAATGTTAAGATACTAATCAAGTTATTTTAGATTGTTAGCTCTCTAAGCTTCATCTGTAAAACAGGGATAATAATAAAGCTGCCTCTTAGCTTTTGAGATACAAATATAATAATACAATAATATGTGTCCAGCACATTAACCTGGTATCTAACAGAGAGAAAAAATTCAATATTTCTCCTCTTTCTCTTCTATTTTCTCATTATTATCAATTCTCCATAATATACTTCTTGTTAGTAAAATTTTAACCAAGTCGCCATTTCAGAAATGCTTAGTCCTCAATCAGAAGCTCTCTCCTTAAAATATATATAACGTTCTCATACCCTTTGCATATATTTATAAGTATCCATTTGATGTCATGACTAAACGGGACACCACCACTTGGATTCTGAACCCAAAGCTCACCCTCGCTGACCTATTTCGATGCTATTAGGTAGGCATCATTGGCTGACTATTTAGTGGACTCAAGGCACTGTGTTTTTCCCCCTGAAAAGTATTTGTTGTACACAGACAAAGAAAAGGAAATTCTGAAAGGAAAGAACTTTAAGGTCAAGGATCCAAAGAGGTTATTATAAACAATTGAGAGTGTTAAAAAAAAAGACAGAAAAAAGAATCATTTAAAAGAGGTCAAAAATTACCTCAACAGAACCCTTTTCATTTATATTGTTTGAAGTAGAATATCACATATTCAAAATGTTCCTATTAATTTTCATATGCTACACTCATTCAGCATGTTTGACTATTTCACTTTATAATGTTTTGGTACAAAAATGTAAATAACATTGTACTTCACCTTCCCAAGTTCTCACAGTTCATTTTCTGGGTAATAGGAGTAAGAATATACTAACAGTCAGAAATTCTGCACATGCTGCTGGTTGAAATCTAAAAGTAGTTTCTAAAAAAGTTTTCTGTCACAACTTGTTGTTGGGAGTTGTTCCCTGCCAACTAAAAACTATGATTTTCAGGAGAACACAAACCCTCTTAAAAATCAGACGAGATTACTATATCTCTGCATTGATTTGGATTGAAGCCCTATGAAAACAATGACTTTCTAGTTCAGGTCAAGATCTGGAGCCCCTGCTTTTCTACTTCAGATGTTATCTTCCTTCAAGAACTGCTGCAGCATGCCTATTTAGCTGCTTTGGGGACAGAAGCCAATGTTTCCTTCATGTAATGAAAGAAGATGGCTCCAAATGCATTTCGATTTGAGGATGGGGCACTACTACAAATAGTTTCACAACCAGCTATTTACAAAAATGTTTCATTGTGATGACAAAGAGGTAAAAAGAGTTAGAAGAACTGGGTTCTAGTCTTGGCTCTGCTAATAACTACTCTGTGGTCTTCGGGAAGGCATTTTTCTCGGCCTTCCCTCACATGCACCTCAGGGAAGCAAGTCTGAGTTATCTCACTCTCAGAAATGCACAAGCACATCACATAACATACAACTTCTTCAATCAGGAAATCTGTCACTTTGGGTAATCCAGTGTCTCCCAAGCCTATTTGCCTACATAATTACATGTTAGTGTTCTATGGAACTCACTTTGGGAAGTGCTGCTTCAGGTAAACATGTACTCATCAGAGAAAGAAAAAATGAGGGTATTGGAGAAGACATATATTAAGATTCCTGTAATCTTGTGTATTGTTTAATAGCCCCAAATGTCTATAGCATGAAATGAGAATTGGGAAGTAAAATTTTTCTTATTAATTAAAATTTTAAAAGAACATGGAATTTCTGCTTATGGAAATATGGTGGATTAAGTATCATGAAAACCCCTCTTGAACCAAGACATTTAAAAATGTTAGCATATATTTTAAAAAATATTTTAAATGTATGGCTGAGTTAACAAGGAAGTGAAAGAAATCTCTGTGTAGTGGCAAGGGGTGAGGGGAGGTGGGAGGACCCAACAGAAAAAATCATAAAAAGTTAATTAAGTTCTGAAGTTAGCAGCTGCCTCAGGAGCATCTACCAATGTTCATTGACTTATGCTGTGGTATTAATGATCACATAGAAAACAGAAGACATAGCCTAAGGGCTGTACAAGGTGAGAAGTCATATTTAATACACCCCCATAAAGATGAGACACCCCCACAAAATATTATAACCTCAGTGAAATGGTAAACTAGAAATAAAACCCACCTCATATGGCACAGAGGCAAGAAAAAGTATATGTCCCACTCTGATTCTGATGAAGATTGATGAAATAACTTCCTTGAGAATGTATAACATACCACAGGTAAGGCCTCATATAAGTTTGGAGCTTGAGTCACACCACTTAGGTGGGCACAAAACCTATAAAGTGGAATGTAGTTAGGTTTGAAGTGTCATAGATGTCTAACAGAAGCCAAAACAAAGGAATGTGCTCTCAATCTAGGCCTCAAAGAATTCTGATAAAGTTCCCATAAACGTAATACACACAACATACCTGGAAATTGGAAGTAACTCACCATGAACTAGACAGAGCAAAACAAACAAACAATCAGATATTCAAATATTTCGGACATTAGATTATCACATCCAGTACATAAATATGTTTAAAAAATAAAAAAAGGAATCAAAGTTATATGAAAAAAAACAAGTCTATAAGAATAATCAGAAATATTTGGAAATATAGCTTCTAGAAGTGAAAAATGAAGTCATTAAATAAAAACATTTGATGAAAAGATAAAAATGAAATCATTAAAAAAAAAATTTGATGATAAGATTAATTATCATATTAGACACAACCGAAGAGGTATTTAGTCATTTGCAAACCAGAAGTGAAGGTACTACTCAGCATGGAATAGAAGGAACAAAGATTTTAAAAATATAAAAGAGAAGTTAAAGGCGTGAAAGATAAAGTGGTAAGGTTTAACATACATCTAAATGGAGTTCGAGAAGGGGAAAATAGAGAGTTAACATTTGAAGAATTTTCCAGCATCGATGAAAGATATGGCTTCTTAGATTCAGGAACCCTAACAAATTCCAAGTGAGATAATAAAAATATCAATAAATGCATACCCAGACACATCTCTGTAAAACTGAAAAAGTAAAAAAGGTCTAAGAGAAAAGTTGAAGTTGAGCAATACTCGTAGATAGAGAGACAAGATTACCTACAATGGGACACAATTAGATAGACAGCTGACATCTCAACAGCAAAAAGGAAGCCAGAAGTATAGATTCTACTAGTCAGTGCAAATGGCCTCATTAATATTCTATAATTATGAAAACAGAGGGAAAAGAATGAGATGCTGAGCAATTAAATGACTAACTGGGGAAAGGACACCAGTGTTAAGGGGAGAGCCATCACTAACCACTTCTGAACTGAATTCTCTAGAGAAGACAGTAATGAGCTTGGCTATCTGTTTACCACATCAAAGCTGCCCTGACTCCTTCCCGTATTTGTGGCTATCCCCCCTTTCTACAAACAGAGTGTGCCTCATGGTTACTCAGCCAGAAATTCCACGAAGGCCAAATGTATGAGTATAACACAAGCAAATCTAGCAGCTCACTAAATCTAATTGTGGCTTAAAATATAAGTTAAAGGAAGGCACATCTGAATGTCATATGGAGATCGTCTAAAGCAGTGGTTCTCAAACGTGGCTATGCATTAGAACCATCTGGGGAGTGCTTTTTGTTTTGCTTTTTTTTTTTTAATGTGAATAACTATAGACTATACCTAATCTACTGAAACAGCATCTCAAGCACAGGATCTTTACTTTAACAAAGCTCTCTAGGTGATTTTGATGCACTGACAGCGTAGGGAACTAACTACTGGTCTAAGGGAACTCCAGCTACATGAAGCCTTGTGCTTCCAAGACCCACAACCTGGTTCTTATCAGCTCTCAGGCTCATGAAAGCTGATACACTCAAAATCAAACTGCCTTTAGGACGGAAATAGACACCAGAATGCCACTCCTTAATGTATAAAGCTGTCATGTGAAGCACAAATATTCATGCTTCCGTGACCGGCCCCTTCTCCACCTTTAGTCAATTCCATGGAATCATAATTATGAGAACAGACTAACAGTTTACATCAGCAACCATTGTCTCATGGACCCGAAAGCTATTTTCTTCTTGGAAATTAATAGGTTGCTGGTGAATGTGGAATCAGAACAAGGGGCATTAGATAAATTGAAGATCCCTTGAAATATCCTTCCCATCAAAGTGATGGTTTTCAACACGAGACTAGAATACGTAAGTCTGTTGACAACAGCCAGCCCTGTAAACGAGGTCGTCTGCCTCAGGAGCCTGCTGATGATGGGGCTGACAGTACTTGGATAGGATGGGACGTGTACAGATGCCATTGCCTCTGTAAAATTCCTTGGCTAACAACCCTAGCCCTGCTTTAGATTAAAACTTTTTAAATATACACTGTTTCTTTCTATTCTAAGAAATGAGCACAGGTTCATATTTCTAAAGTCAAGATGTATCTTAGAACAGTTGTATAGTTTTAATGTGACTTTTAAAAAATTAAATCAATGCAGCTCCTCAACGGATAGGAACCCTTCCATTATACTTGCAAAATTTCTTTGGTGACCCCTCATATTTACCCATCTTAAGTCAATCCTTGACCAATCAAGTGTGGCCAGAGGGACATGGTATCCATGTGTGTGGGAGGAGTTTCCCTAGAAAAAAAAAAAAAGGCTAGGCCAACAAAAGAGGGAAATAAGAGAGGAGGGTGTAAGGCCAAATAGTAGCTGCATGCATAGCATTCTTGCTTCATTCTAAAGGTGTGTCTGTCAGAAACAAATTCATTAAAGTACCATTTATAAAAGCAAGGTGGCAGCCCAGGTGAGATCGTAAATATATTTTTGGATTGTCTTAACAGTAAGAATTTGGATGGAAATAAGACAAAATGCAAATCTAGGAATAATAGTTCTATTTTTTATTCCTTCCTGCCTTTATTAAACTCTGGCTTTGAATGCAAAAACTTGCCAACATTCTACTGTTTGTTTACATGGGACCTATGGAAACAGAATTAAGCAATTTATTCCTTCAAACTACCATCTTGCTCTCAAAATTCTAACGCACAACATTATGGTTATTCTTTCAAGAATTCCAAGTTGACCTAGTTAGCAAGCCTTACGGACAGACCTCTGATCACTAAAGTAAATCCACAGATAAAATATCCAACATGAAATGCAGTTCCTGGAAACTCAGATTAGTTAGAAAGATGGTTACGCAAAATAGCGAGTAAAAACTCTCTCTGATTTTTAATTATTTTGTTTCCAACTTTGAGCAAAATAATTTGTCTACATTGTATAGACAATGAAGAGTTACAAAGATAAAGTTTACAGTAATGGTTATGAAGACAAACATGTTACACTAATTTTAATCCAGTGGTTTTACCTTTATCATAACAACTTTTATTTTCTTATTTGAAAAGGAAAAAGATACATTTTATGTAAACAGCAAATGCATTTTATGTCAAATATAATTAATGTCTGATAAATAAAGTTTATGAATTTTGTAAAAGGAAAGATTTTTGTTTGGCTTTTGAGCTATCTTAGCAAAATAGTCTTCTCTGCTCTTTTGACATCTGTTACCTCCTCCATATCCTGGAAGCATTAAGTATATTATGCTTTCAGCTGGAAACAAATAAGAACAAATCTCAGCCACCTCATTTTATAAATCCTTTCAATCATTCATAATATTCTTTGACTAGCAAATAAAAAGACTGCATCAAAAAAGCAATTTAACTCATTGCTTACAGATGGAAATAATGAACATCAGTCATTGTCTAAGTAACAAATGCAATACCATATCCAAAACAGAGCATAGGCAAATATTTATTCATCATTCTATAAGTTAAAGACTGTTTCTAAAAGAAAATCACAAGTAATACCTCAAATTTATATTTTTCCAAGATAAAGTGATCAAAGTTTAAATGATTATGTGTAGACAAAGTAAACATGTAATGACACAATATTCTTGAATTATTTCACTATTACATTGAAGTTAATTTTATTTGCCTGCAAATAATTTCTATAACCCATCCTTTTATTCTATTATCTATTGAAATCATTCTTTAAATCTTCATTAGGCCTTCAGAGAAAAGATATTTTACTAAAATTCTCCTCTTCGTAAGTTGGCCACTACTAAGTATTTGGTTTTTCATATTCGTATGTATCTAAAAGTTGTACTACAGCAGTGAAAATCCAGTGACGTACAAATTATTATTTGCAACACGTTTTATCTTCCTCAAATGTGTAAGATAAATTTTAATTCAAAGGCAGTCTTTGGGATCAGACATGTCAGACCTTGAATTTTGCCTCTGGCATTTACTCGTTAAGGGACTTGAACACCTTTCCTAACCTTTCCTAACTTTTCTTTCTTTCTTTATTCATTTGTTAAATGTGGAAATCACACTCACCGATTTGGGTTTTATGAGCATTAGATAAGCTGATTAGTATAAAACCTAGCACTGTTCTTTGAAAACAAAATAAGTACACAATAAAAATCAGCTTCTTTCTATATTTTAATCCATAGAATTATGACATAAAATATGTTTTTTTTTCTCTTTAGGATTCTCTGTTTCTTGGGGTCCTTCAAGAAGCAAATGACCTAACTCAAAACCTAACTTAGCAAAGTCCAGGTAGATCCCGGTGATCAAACCAGGTCACCAGGACCCTAAATCTCGGATCTTCGTTTTGTTCTTTGGCTCGCCTCAAGCAGGCTCCCACCCAGTCACAACAAATATGACGGCCAGAGCCTGTGCTTACATTCTAACAGTCAAGCAAATCCAGCTGTAAAGAAGTATCTTTCCCAATAATCCCAGCAAGAATTCTAGAAATTTCTCACAGATCAAGGTTATATGCCTCATCCTGAATTGCAAGAGAATGCAATAGACTCGTGTTTCCTCATTGACCAAGGGAGGTAGTAGCAACCCTACTTAAACCGTTGTGAGGAGGAGGGACATAAGAGGGCCAAATGCCAAGTAAAAGCTGAGACATACTAGAAATATCTGAACTTTAAATGTATGCCCCAGCCTACACAGTGATCCATCTCAAGAGAATGAAAACTTTATGGGGTCAAAATGTTCTATCATTTCCATTTAGCCTTTCTTTATATATTCGATTGCTTTACAGAGACATTCTATTTCATCGCTAAGATTTTCTACTTTTTCCTTTATTTCAAGAGTATTTGTAGTTGCATGTTGAAGCATTTTTATCATGGCTGCTTTAAAATCCGAGCAAGGGCAAAAGTCTAGGCTCTCCACACTGCCTGCTGACAGAGGTGAAGTGGGGCCGCAGTTTTTTGCCTGTGGTGTTTAACCAAAAAAGGAAAGTCATTGGCAAAAAGTTGTCTGTCATCCTAGCCTGCACCTTTCCACTTCCCTCATCCCTCAGCAAGAGAGAATAGGCATTTCTTGAAGCTCTTCTTTTTTTTTTTTTTTTGGTTTTGAAATTTCTTGGTTACCAGCTTCTTCCATACCCAATTTGGGATGTGTGAGGCAAAAAGAAACTCAGGGAACTCACTGCCATGTTGATCCCTGGGTTCCAAGATCCTTAGCTGGTCTGATTATTTTCTCCATCTTTCAGAGTCTTCTCATGTTTATCTCTAATATCCACTTTTCTCTGGGAACTGGGCCCCTTAAGTCCTGGCTGCCTTAAGTATCCCTAAAACCAAACCCAGAGAAAACTGATACATGCTCTAAGACATGACTTTCTGGTGGGTCTCTGTGGTATCCATCAAAAAATGTGTTCCAATATGGGAAGAAAGTGAAGGAATAGAGGTCTCACCTCAACTTGTTTCATTTCTCTTTGGGATTTGGCCGCTGAAGTCCTAGTTTTCTTGGTAGTACGTTGGTGCTTTCAAACAGATTTTTTTTTTAATTATCCACTTTTTCTTATTGTCCTTGCTGGAAGGGTTGTGTGCTACAAGCTGGTCATCTCATTACCAGAAATGGAACTCTGAGATATCTTCTAAGGATTTTTATGTGGCATTTTACCTGGCATCCTCTTCTTTCATACCTGCCCTGGGCTTATACATTAATTATGACAGTGATGGCCACAGAGTCAGGACAGATGCCATTTGTAAAGTTTAATGGGAAATAAATCAAACACATACTAATGGATTATTACGTATTTCCCATGGCTGATATTCAGTCAGTGTGCAGTGGTATATCCATACTGGTTACTAAAATGTTGATATAGTAATTACTACATAATGCTGTCCTCCATCCTCTGTGCCCTCCCTGGGACCCCACTGAAACAAAGGGCTAACACCTGGTGAGGGTGAACCCTCAGAGGCACTACTCTGATACCATAGCTATCATCCTATCATTTTTGGTGAGGGCCCAAGGTTAGCTGTTAACTATTTTCAACACCATTTCTGTGTACACCTGAGTCATGTATATCCCAGTTTGGTTTTTCTTTTATTATAGGAATTAATTATGTTTTACTCTTGGTTATTTCCATAGAGAATTGTTGAACATGGCTCTTTCATTTATTTGGATAACATGCAACAATATAATTAGCAAAAATATTCAGCATTGTTTCTGCTAATGAACCCTATTTTAATTTCATCTATGAATATCTTTACTTTTCATTAACATAATTAAAACCAGGCATAATTGCCAGGTTAAGCCAAATAACTTCTGATAAGGCCAACCTCACAGCAGAAATAGTAATTTTCTCCTGCTAATCAAAAATATTATGTGGAATACATGAAACTAAGAACACTCTATAACACATCTTAATGAAAATAACCATTGCAAATTCATTCATAGTGGCCATCTTTATTTTGCTATTATTCCTTGTAATCATTTACATCTTGAACTGTGGTCTCAGTCTATTATTGCCATTAAGCTTGTCTGAAATAATGTACTCAAATTTCATAAGAACACATGAGAATTTTATGTCTTGTGTTCACTATCAGCCTTAATCAATATTACACTTATTAACTTTCTTTGAGGAGATTTAAAGCATTAATAAAGCTAAGATTATTTTTCTTTGAACTAAATTACAAGTAGAAGTATAATTAATGATTTTGTTAATTGTAATGCAGTTTCTCATATTTTTTCACCCTGAAACAGACCAATTTGGAGCACACTGCATGCAATTTTTTTATCCTTAACATTTTTTTCTTCGCATACTACTTTGAAAATGGTGCAGCGTGCTGCAAGTAAAAGTACGTGTAGATGTGTTACTATTTCCTAGCTATTGTGACCAAGACTTGCAGGCTTTTCTTGGAGCTACATCAAGTTTCTAGTTACTAATTGGGTCCAAAGAAATTTCAGTATCAAATTTATATGCTGCCTAACTAGGACTAAGCTTCTTTTAAAGGGATTTGTGAGGCTGTCATACCGAAAGCTGCTGCAAGGAACAGGTTACTAGATACAGGGAGACTGCCAGACAGTCTGAATTCATTTCACTGAGCTAATTCAGTCATGGTTCCTACCCCTAAAGAATTAGTGAAAAACAGGTAGTCAAACCAATTCAATCTGAGAACAGCTCTTTTTTGCAGCAATGGACAATTCAGCAGTTTATGCTTCCTTAGAGAAGAAACAGATGATATCAATTTTGTATACATTCTGATTCACTTTAAGAGGAAGTTTTTGATGGTAAAAATTTACACAGAAAATGTAAAATTTATAAATGTCAGGGGGTCTAGGGGAGAATGGTGGCAACAGCGACTGATAGACTAAAACCATCTAGCTGTTGGCCATGATTACAACTGAGGACATACCCTTAGAGTTGGTCTTTACATGAATACTTTGCCATCAAGATGTCATATGCCAAATTACATTGCATTGATGGGGTCCTATAGATATATGTTAATATTATTGATTTCTGACAGTAAGTAGTTTATTTCAGCGTGAGGAGATGGAGGCTCAGCATGATTAATGGACTTCCTCAAGGTGATGAAATACAGAAGTAGAAAAGTCAGTTCTACCTTTTACTTCAATGTCCTTTCCACTTAACTGCAGTCTGAGTAATATTTGCATATATTCTAATCATGTCTAATAAGGCTATTCAGATAATTATGAAGGAATTTTTAAGGCATTTTAGCATTATGCTCATAATTGTTTTAAATTTATTTTCTTCCTCAGTCCTTCTCCCAGGAAAGATGAACTAGACAGAGGTCAAAGAAGGGGCATTGTCTGGTCCAAGAGATCAGGAATCCACAAGGAATTAATGAGGGATGAGTTCCTCCCAGAAGCAAGCGAATCTAGTCCTCTGAATGTAATCCCCAGTAATGTGGGGTTTTAATGATATGAATGTGTTAGAAATAGCTATGAGAAGAGGATGACTTAAGCGGTTCTGAGTGGCCCACTTGAAACACTGAAAATGAGAATGAAAAGAATGCTGTTAGTCCTCTCCAAGGGAGACACCCTCAGAGGAGCTCAAGTCTCAGATAACAACCGACGTGCTGATGAGTGGAGCTGAAATAATCTCGCACAAAGTTCTGAGATTCCACTTCCCATACAGCTGCTCTAAACTAGCTGCCTCTGTTTGCTCTAAACCAGGCAGGCTCAAACCAACTTGCCATACTATGCTTTTCAACTAAGAAACAGGTACTAGAGGCAAAAATAGAAATATCCAGACATTGTAAAAGGCTTTGCCCACACACTAATTTAATACGTATTTATTCAACAAGCATTGATTGTGTCACACACCCATGCTCAGCACTGAAGATCAAAAATGATAAAGATACTATGGCCCTTTACAAGCTCTGAACCTAACTGGCTTTTTTTGTGTGTGCAAATTCCTTTTATGTGAATTTAAAGGACACGAATCAATTTTAGCATGGCCTAAAACCTTTTGGGTGAGTAAATCACAGTGATCCAGTTGGAATAACTGAGAAATCTCTGAGAAGTTCAGAGGTGAGAGCAAATCTAGCATCTCAGCCTTACCATACCGGCATTCAGTCATGTCCACATCAACAACATTGGTGCATCTTCTCAAGAATTCACCAATGGGCTATATCTTTTCATAAGACATAGTGAGGGACCCTGAGAGTTTAGCACTGGACCTAGAATCTACTTCTGGGAAGGGGTATGTGAACAAACACCCCAGGTCTTTCCTCCTGAATCTCACCTCCCTTTTTGAGTTCTCCCTCTGATCTTTACTCCCCCTCTAAGGAACCCCTTATGGCCTCTCTCTTTGGTGTCCTGAAACAGACTTGAACCAACTGGATCTGTTCATTAATTTCAGCTGAAATTGGTTGAAACCTTCAGAAAAGTTTCTCTACTAAATATTAAAGAACAAAAGGGAAATAAGACTATTACACACACAGGCAAGCTAATTAGGAAAAGCTTTCTGACCCTGTCAAAGCTAGTTGGCCTCTGTGAGGCTTGAAAGTCCTATCTCATTCTATATGGAATTCCCAAGGACTAAAATAACCCTACCAGCAAGGTAGCCTGGTGTCCTCTTCCTAGTACCAGCTGGCCTCCACATGACAAGCTTCAGAATGCTGTCCCCACCCAGAGTTTTTAACCAAAGACACAAGTCCCATTCCAACGTCTGCTGGAGGTCTGACTAATCATTGATATCAGGAAGAAACCCCATGCCCAAGACGAACTTTACTTAGCACGGAATCTGCTGAACTCCCAACATTTTACCCCAACGTCATAACCACACAACACTGCTCTAGGCAGAGTGGTACATGGGAAGTTACCCTCACTCGGTCCTGTAGAATCTGATTCCCCTCCCACAAAGGCATAGTAGGGAAGGAAAAGGCAACCTGGGTTAGGAAGGTTAAGTAAAGGAGGAGACTGACATCTCGTAAACTTGTCGGACACCCGAGCTACTGTGAGAAAAAGAATCTTCATGAAGAAACAACTGTGTTCTTCCATTCTTCTGTAGCTGTTGCTGAAGAACACTGGCAATGTCATGGCATGGATTTAATCTGGAAAACGGCAAGGAAAGAGGCCCACGGCACTACTTTCAAACTTGACAGTAATGCATTTTTTTCT
This sequence comes from Hipposideros armiger, assembly GCF_001890085.2. Taxonomy (NCBI): domain Eukaryota; kingdom Metazoa; phylum Chordata; class Mammalia; order Chiroptera; family Hipposideridae; genus Hipposideros; species Hipposideros armiger. The sequence continues at coordinate 818,696 of NW_017731558.1, forward strand.
GGATTCTCATTATTTTCAGACTCAATGAATCTGTGTGCCAATCCAAATACATGCTTCCCTCAAACTTTTCTAGACAGTCCTTCAGCTTGGAACTAAAGGCAGTGATTTAAATTTGGTGGCTCCAGGGGCAATTCTGCTAAAGATTTTGTTTGAAATCTTTGGTTAGGGATAAAAGGAAACTTACAAAGCCCAAGATTATTTAACTTTTTTATATCATAGATCACAGACAATAGTCAAAATAAGCTGGTGATGATATCTCAAAATTTTGCATATGTTTGTCTTAAAGGTCTAAAAGTGAAAAGAAAGGAAACAGCAAAATACTTGTTTGTCAATAAATGTGTGAGAAAACTAGAGAATTAGAAGTTACCCATGGATTGGTCAGGTGCACTTTTTTCGATATGCATATAAAAAGTAAGTATATATACGGTATAATATGACTATGTAAAAGCTCTGGTAATTCATATTGAGAAAAAAATAAACATACTTTAAACTTTCCTCAAAAAACAATATTCTATTTATTTATACTGTACCTCTAAAAAATAAGATTTATGCTTTTTCCCCTTATTTTTCTGGAAATACTTTTTCTAAATATTAAAGTAGTATTGTAAACATTTAGAGAAATACTAAATAAAATAAAGAAGGTAAGAATGACCCATAATCTTACTACACATAAAAATTATTCTTAACATTACAACATTATTTTGATGTATTTCCTTCGAGACATTTTTTTGGGTAGGCATAAACCTGATTATGTCAATTATGCAAAAGTTTAAACATTACTAAACAATCTAAAAGTTGAGTTTTAGACAAATATCAACCTGTACTGTTATGATAGGAAAGAAGATAAAAACAAATAGATAACTTCCATTTGATATTAAAAAGTCAACTGAGGAAGTTGTCTTGCCTGAGAAAGCTGGTAGGGTTGCTAATTCAATAGTAGAAAAACAATTGCTAACACATTACTATAAGCTCCACTTGATCCATATTATCAACCTATTAGTTTAATTCAATCATCAATAGACCCCCATGAATTCTTTAAGAATTTCATTCATTCTCAGAAAACTACATTTATTCTTTCTGTTTTGATCTGAAGTCACACAACTTATTGGCATACCTGAGTCTCAACATGTTGTAACTATACACTCCATTATTAAAAAGTATATTTATGTGTACATATGCGTGTATATCACTTTATATGGATATGGAATATGTCTGTGTTTATGTAATATGTATATGTATAATGTGTATAATATATGTATATATGTGTATATGTATTTTATATGAGTGTATGTATATATGTGTATATGTATATTTATGTGTAATGTATATATCTTCAGATATATACATATTTTGTCAAGATTTTGGCTCCTAAGCCTTGTTTATCCCCAGTGCTGGTAGGGGGCTGAAGTATCTTTCCTGAGCCTGAAGATTTCATTGTTACTTATTTTACTATGATTTACATGGCTATCATTTTATTCAGGAGAAAAGGTTATCAAGCCTGGTGACGTCCTTTTAATTCCAAGGACATAAGCTGGGAATGTATTTTCAGAGGCCAAGGCTAACACTATGCAGATAAGCAAAAGGCCTTGAGAATAGCTATCTTGCGTGCATATAAACAACACTGATACCTTATGTGCATAACTAAAGAGAAACAGCTAACCGATCTAGGCTTCAAGGAGAAGGAGGCTACAACTGTATATGAAGGAGGAAAAGTGAAATGAGCTCTCTTGAAAAGCTCATGTGATATCAAAATAAGTAACAAAGGCATCAATCAGCATGAGGACCCCAACGCCTGAAGAATGCAGAAAGATAAAATGTGACATTGCACTTTTTTCTTTTGGTGAACTTCATCATTGGAAATATTTCCTTTCTTCCATCATGAAGATTTATAATGCAGTTCTTATGTTTTAATGAACTTCAAGCTGGCCCCTGAAAACTGTTTTCTTAAAATGTTTAAAACTTTTCAATGTTGGTGTTTTTAAATTTTTTTAAAGACAAAATAAAAAAGAAGAAGAAGAAGAAGAAAAGAAAAAACCCACACTAGGAACTCCAAGTCCTGCCAATTTTTCCTTCCTGCCAAGTCCTATTAGTATAAATGAACGGTTTATTTTAAGAAATGCCTGATAAATTACTCTACACAATCAGTAATGAGGGTACTGTCAGCAGAGGAGAATCATTTCCAAAATTTACTTGGCATTAAGGAGCTAGTGCCTTCTAAGCTCAAACTGGGTTATGTGGCCCTGGCCCCTGAGGATTCCATAAATCTCTCCCTTCTTCTCAGAGAACAGAGGGATCAGCCAATATGTGTAACTGCTGAGGTTTCTCTGTGTCAGCTCACAGTTTTTGAAAACTGCAACAAAACCTCACTTTCAAACTTTCCTTGTCAACAGTTTCTACCACTCTTCACAGAGTTCTTTTTCTTCTTGGGCTGTGCCCCAGGGGAAAATATTAAAGACCTCAGATTATTATAGTAAAATAAAAAAATACAGGCCAGGAGGAAACAGAAAACAGCGTGACGCAAGGAGGAGAAGGCCAAAGAGCTTCAGTTTCTTTCAGGACATAGGCACTCACCAGTGCCTGATCCATATGCAATGTCACTTTGGGGAGATAAACCGCAGGAGGTAGCGGCTGCAGATCCCTCCTCACACACAAAAGCAGAGGGAGGCCCCAAATGACCACTTCTTGTGGAAAAAGGAAGGAAAATGCATAACCTAAAGAATCTGTGGATAACAAAAACCAGTAGAGCTGCAATTCAACAATGAGAGAAGAGAATCATCCCCACTGGCGTCTCCATAGTCCCCAGTAGCAGTATGCTCCTACTTACATATCCATTATGCTGCATTTTTATTCATGAAAACCCAGAACCAAGAATCTCAGAAATAAAAGACATGTGCTGGTATCCTCTAGTCGCAAACACTAATGGAAAACTACCTCATCCTGAAGTTTTATTTTTCTAAAGGGAGAAATAGGTGGACATTCTTTTGGATTAATTATCACGGCAACCCCCTGCAAAGCTATTGGGGGAATGAAGAGTTTAAAATTTGGAGTCTGTTATCTGTAAAGCGTTTTTTGTGTTCTTTAAAGGAATAGCATTATAAAAGTTAATGTGCAAATAAAATAAACAAATACCTCTAATCCTTGCCCACCCATGAGCACTGTGGACTGGTTCTCCTCAATTTTTCTTGGCCCACTTATAAATCCTGCAGTGATGGGTTTCTACTACTTTTGCTGTAAGACTATTTTCCGGCCACCCTCTAAAAGACTTCCACTTACTCTTAGCAGTGTCTGTATAATGTTTGTGGTGACCCTGCATCAAAATCTTGTTAGGCCTCCAAGTAGGAGACCAAAGAGTTTCACACAATTTATACTACTCATATTTTGTATTTAATATGTTTAAACACTAGGATCGGAGTTCAGCGTTTAATGCAATGCAGTCTGTACACAAGCTGACTAAATTACAGATGAACAGAAGAGATGCAGCATACTTCCTCCAATTGTAAGGCAAAAGGAAAGATAACAGCCCTCCCTAGGAAATATTTATAAGTTCCAAACATTCTTAACATCATTAATAAGCACACTTCACAATAGTCCTTAGAGATCATGAAGGGGAATTGATTCCCATTTTGCAGATGAGGAAACTCAGACCTGGAAAGACATTGGGTGGATTTTTCAAGGGCAAGAATGTCAAGAGAGACAGAACAAGCAGGACAGAGCCAGCGGGATCGCAGAACCCTGAACCACCCTGCCTGAGCTTTTCTCCAAGGGCACTGCTCAGAGTGCTATCTGCTTCCTCTTCACAATGTGAGGGGATGGGCGTGCTGGTCAGGTCCACGCTAATATTCCTTACAAGGCTGGAAGGAAGCTGGAAGGGCTAGATAGACGGCCTCTAATCATGGCTTGATTTGCACTTGGAAAAACCCATCCAGAAAATAGCAATGGAGTGGGACATCCCCTCCTATCCAAGACTCCTGGCCTTGTCTCACCTACCCCTAAAACACACCCACTTCAGGGTTCTCAGGTCTGATCCCAGGATACTACTAACTTCATATTTCATTAATTGAAAAGGTCAGGGTAAGAAAATCACAAACTTTATACCAAGTAGGTCCACAAATGAACCCAGCTTCCTCAGCCTATGATCCATTCTGATGATTTTCTGATTGTTTCCAGAATGGAAAATGTAAAGAGTCCTTTCTTTGTAGCCGCATGTCAGCTTTGGGTGACAGAGAGCATTCCTAGATCATTAAATTATTAAATAAGCCAATGACAATAATTACAGGAAAAATAAGTGATTCTGAAATGATTCTACCTCAGCCAGAAAAATAAAAAATATGAAGATGGATGCAAATTTGATATGGAATAAATGTCATAGTAAAATTTCTAAACATAACTTTAAACCTGTAGTCAACTCTCTGGAACCAGTTTTAGAAGTTTAGTGACTACCAGAGGGTAAGGGGAGAGGTGGGTGGCAAACGGGGAGTAAAGGGGGTCAAATATATGGTGATGGAAGAACTGACTCTGGGTGGTGAACACACAATGTGATAAACAGATGATGTATTACAGAATTGTACACCTGAAACCTATGTAACTTTATTAACCATTGTCACCCCAATAAACTTTAATTAAAAAAACAAAAACAAGAAGTGGCTACTACATTGTTACACTGTTCCTCAGGTAAGTCCAGTTGATTCTGATGATTCTAATTCCAGGCTTGGTAATTATATTCTCATACCTCCAGGAGGCTGGAACACAGGTAGGCTACAGAGGCTGGAGAAGGCAACTGTAATAGGTACAACGAAATTCTGCAAGCTTGGACCATAGCAGATTAAACCAAAAGGGCCCTAATGCAAGGGCAGCTAACCTGGATTTCAGCTGATGTGACATTAAGATCAACGGGCTGGCTTGCAGAGCTAAGCGGTGCCTAAGTCCTCTCTGTGGAATTAAGAGTTGGGAAGCTAAGTCACTGAGCTTACTTAGCTGGGGACACTACAGCCAAAGAGTAGTGGTAGGTAGAGCTTCGGTGCCCATTATGACTCAAGCATATGCTAGACTTATGGGGGTGGAGAAAGGAATGACTATGAACGTTCCGAGGAAGCCAGGTGGGGAAGTGAGACGAGACAGAGGAAGGAGCACTGTGATTCAGAGAGACGGAGATGGGAGGGTGGTGCCGCTTGGCTTCTGCCCTTCTGAAGCTGGTCATTCAGCTTCTCCCACGCACAAACTCTCAATAAATCCTCCTCCGTGTGATGGAACTTAAGTGCATGTCTGTTTCTTATAACTGAAAGAGCCTTGGGAAGAACAAAGGCCTCCAAGGAAATGATTAAAGACCTCTAAGGTAGTCCCACCACTGCGCTGTCCAGCTCCAGGCACGCGCGGCTCTCCCCAAACCCCCAGCAATGCCTGCACTCCCAAAAGAGGGTCACCCTAGGCAGCTCCTGGTCAATTAGAGTTCTTCAAGACATTTAGTCATTCTTCCTCCAAAATTAATACAAAGTATCACTGAAATTTTATACTGCTCAGTTTTAGATTAAAAAATGACAAAAACGAAGTGAACTGATTGAAAAACAGAAATCCCACGAAGGAAACACAAACAGGAATATGGCTATTCAATTTGGATCTGATATCTTTTTACTCTAGCACTTCATTAACAGGAATGTGTTACCTTACTACTTACTGCAAGGAGCTTATCCTGATGTTCACTGGAAAGGTAAGAGTGCCCCACCTGATGCACACCTCTACAGTGTACTGTGTGCTCAGGCTCAGGAGAAACAGTAAGTAGGGGCTGTCGCTAGAGACCAGTTTCTAGGTTCAGGCGCAGAAATAGGAGTTCTGTCAGTGTTTGGTGAACAGGAATCTGAGCGTTCTCTCCAGATTACATAGGATGAAATGCTGTCTACAGAAGAGACGCACATTCTCTCTCATCCCTGTCTCTAGCAGTGGGGTTTTTAAGTCAAGACTTCATTTCTTCACAAAGCATTTTTTCATAGATGAGATCCCCGTTATACCATGATAGAGCTTATAAGAATTTTATTTTTAGGGCCTCTTCCATGATGCACTACCCTACTACAAAGTATCTTTTTGTTAAGGTTTCCAAGTATTTCCTGATGAGAAAAATCTGTTTTGGTGTTATCACAGGGGGCATTATTCCATGGATGGCAAACAGATTTGATCTTCATGCCAACCCCAAATGATTGTTTGAGCCCTATGCCAAGAAAGTTCTTTAAAGCCAAGTGGCCTCCATGCTTGGTGGGAAAGAGCCCAGAGTTGATTAGCAATGTCTGCCACAGGTCTGCGAGGGAGTAGAGCCCGCATGCTAGGCACTGGTCAACCTTAGTTTACAAGTTCAATGCAAAAGCAGTGTTTGACTCAGCACTCTGCATTTTTGAGCCTAGCACAAAACTATTCAGCTGCAAATACCCCTTTCAGATAGAGGTGTTGACACTGAACACTAAAATAATATATAGAAAATAACACTGATATGAATATGCCAGTCAAAGAGAATTAACAATAAAAATGAAAAAATAAAAAGGAATGATACTGTAAACTTGGGCTTGAATTCCTAAAAAAAACTCTCAAAATCCTTTTAATCTAAACAAGGCTGCATTCTCCCTTCAGAACAGATGTGGCTTTTTTTCTTTACTTTGATAGTTAAGAAACTGAGGCAGAGTAGAAGGAAAAATTTATTCAAAGGCCCCAGTGTGAATCAATCACAGTTTCTGGGCTTAGAAAATAAAAGCGTTGATTTAGGGCTGCCTTGTTTTAGCCCTCAGACACCTGGATTCCCCGGCTGACTTTCACAGGGGCATGATGGAGGCAGCTGCTGGGCTGCAAACTGCAAAGTGCAAACTGCAATGCGGCCCTGCAGGAGACTGGCAGAGGCTCACAGGGGCAGGGCTCAGGTGAGTGGCCAGGAGAGGAGCCGACCCAGGAAGGACACTGTATCTCAACTGAACGGATTCTTTGGGAACTTGGGAAACAGGAAAAGAAATGCTTTAACAAATCCAGAGATGAACCATTTCCGGAAGCCTCATTTGTGTTCAGAATCTGTACTGAGTGCCTCCCTCTGACATTCCATGTGGACTTGATTTTATGTTGCTGCTTCTTTAAAGGAGCTTGGAAGACTGCACCTATACTGGCTTATTTATACTTCCATGAGAGGAGAGAAAGTGCAGAAATAATTCATTCACTTTACACTTAAGCCAGAGACTGCTTAATATCTGGGCTTGCCCTGTAAAAAGCATGAAGTGTGTCCATCGAAGATCAGACTAGATTCTGTCCCCTGGAGAAGTAAAGCAAAAGAGAGATATGGCACAATGATTTTAGACTCAGACTCATGTCAGCTGGAAGACTGGTCCTTTTTCTCCCCGGCTGTGTGACCTTTAACATGTCCTTAAGCAATCTAAACCTTGGTTTTCTAATCTGTGAAGCTGAGAAAATAGGATCTATCTTACAAATAAAGCAATAGTTTTAGAATAGTATGTGTTAGGCACCTGATCCAGTGTCTGATGGAGTTAGTGCCCAAGTAACCATTAGCATATGGACAGGTGGACCTCATAGTGTTGTTAACTGAGCACCCTCTTTAAATGTTTACTTTTCCAGAAGAGAAACTGGGACTCTGTGTCCTGCCAACGACCTCAGGTATAAGTCAGTGGCTGAGTCCAGAAATAAGATACATCTACTTGTAAATCAGGGTATGTATTAATAATTGGACCAAGGACATCCCACTTATAATGAGCAGAGCTCATTAGTGTGTGCTGGCCTGCGAGACCACCTCCTTGCAGCACAAGCTACATGAATGGCTACAGATGGTAAAGCAGGTTTATCTTTCAAAACCTTCAGAGATATTCAGGCAACTAACTTAACAGCTTTCAACTCTAAGTTTGTCTTTTGGGTAGTTTGTTTGCTTTTTGTTTTCGGTATCTCTTCTGTGCAGAAAGAAACCCCAGTCATACCACAGTGGAAATTGCACGGAATGGCAAGCAGTTACCAAAAATAAGTATTAAATACCACTGTATAATATACGTTTTTTTGTTTAATAATAAGCATTTGGCCCACTTAAAATTTTTTTGTTGTTTTTTCACAATTTAAAAAGATCTGAATCATTTTAAAACTGCCCCCTCCTTTTCTAAGTGTCACTAATGGACAAGCACCAATGGCCATAAAAACTGATTAATTATATCTTGATGTTCAGATCTAATTTGTGGGTTTTTTTGCTAAAATGCCTTAGTCATTATATTTCACAGTTGCACCGTTCAGGGCAGATTGAAATATGTAACTTGTGGAAAAAGCCAACACAAAATCAAAACCCATAAGTCTTTTCAAGGTTGTAGAATAACCTGCACACAAATAGCAGCACCAGAAACAACTCTGTTAGGAAAAGTAATTGCAGTTAGGCAAAATGCAGTTGTGCTGTTGGCATACAGATCTAAAAACCAAAAGGCAGCAAAACTCCACACGATCAACTGTCTCTCCACCTCCACAATGAGTAATGTGAAAATGGCAGATAAATTTTGAGGGACACTGTGTCTGGGAACTTTTCAGGGTTAACTTTTAACATCTATTTCTTAAAGGAAAGTGACATATACACATGTATCATTGTCCGTATTTATGTAAATTAGAGTATATCTTTTAATTTTAGCTTTGCCTGCTAATTTTGAAGGCAAACATAACACTTGGGCTTTCATTAGACAAGTTAAATCTTCTTTACAGAATTGCTTACCTACCCCATGACTTGTAGAAAGATTGTTTTAAAACACTTGATAAAAGGGAAGGAAGGCTGACTTCCAAAACTCGGAAATAAACATAAGCTTTACATAGTTTTGGCGAGTCTTAAATTAGGAAAAAAGAGAAATGCAACAAAAGAAAGACTTTGTTTCCTAGATGAATTAGGGTATTTTGTGGAATACTAAAGTCTGACGTAGTGCATTTGCCCTCGCTAAAATTTGTTCACTACATTTCTGTACAAAACAGATTTATAGCACCCATTTTCCCTCTGATTTCCTGTTTCTCTCTCCATTCACCAAGCAAGCATTTGGAAGCCTCAAATGGCTGTGTGGAGTGTGTTAAGGGTTGACCTAGGAAGTGAGCGCTGCTCCGGAAACTACTTGATTGGTTAACACTAGTTCGGAGCCAAGTATGTGAATCTTTATGACTGCACAGCTTCAGGAATGAATTACCTGGCCTCTGCTTTCTCCATAGGGGTGCACACCTTAATTTTCCACACTAATTTTCAAATAGAATTACAAGAACACTTACTTATCTAGAGGTCAACTATTCTGCGAACTCAATGACTTGAAACACAGACAAAAAGCAAGCAAAAAGGATCTGTGCAGCCAAAAATGGTGCCATAAAAACCCATAGATATTCCCCATCGGAGAGTTGCTAATCATTCAGAGCAAATGTACCTTGATTTTATTAACAATTATGATCACTATACTGATGTTTTTTGAGCCTACAGTAGATGAGAAGAAACAAATGATAAGTGAGAAAGAAGGACTAATTGAAGCAATAAACCAAGAACAATATGACATAAAAAAGACACAGATTCAAAAATTACAGAAAAAGGACAACCTCATATGCATCAGTAGTCCATGAGAAAAACATCACTTATTATATAAAAAATAATAAACATATATAAAACATATACATATAAAATAAACATATATAAAAACAGAAAATGCTTCATTTTTTAGATCCAAATTTAAAAAGCCAGGTAGGTGTTTAAGTCATTTTATAAAATTCCATCAAATAAGGAAAACTTCTAAAAAGGATTAGCACTTAAAAAATAAGTACTAGTGATCTATCTACCATCTCTCCATTTATCAATTGATGGATCATTCTATACAGTATATTCACTCCAATGGAACAACTCATTCCCTCAGAAGAAAATAATTTTAAATGCCAAAAGCTAAATTAATTACAGTAAATAAAATTATTTAATTTGAGAAAGTATATATACCCGGTGCTGGGTAACCTATAGTTATTTAAAGAAATGCTTGTGAGCTCAAGCATGGAAATGTCTTTTTTTTTCTTCTTTAAATTAGAAGCATGTTCTCCTCCAAAAAAATAAAGGCTTTTATCTATAAACCACAACAACTTGAAACAACCTGCAAGATTTACGTATGACCTGATACTCAGTAGGTATAACGGGAATGTGGGAACCAAAGCCAGAAGCTGAGTTTTCCAGGACAGTTACATGCTTTTGGTGTGGAAAGTGAGAAAGAAGGAAGAAGTGAGAGTAAGTACATACTGCTGAGGATGGAGAAGCAGGCTGTAAATTGGCTGATTCCCCCAGAGAGTGAAAGGGGCACTATTAATAATTTTACTGGGATCGAGACAGTCCGAGGCAAACTGGAAATATGGTCACCCTAGTTGTAAGGAACAAGGTGAAAAATGCCATGCTAATTAATAATCCTCTAATAATTCTTGAGGTAGAGGACGATGGAAAACATGAACAGGTAATTCACAAAAGAATTCCTTAGAATACGCTGAAGAAATGGTCTCCCTGATTCTTATGGTTATTCATTCATTCTCTCAGTTAACTTAAACCACTAAACACAGTACAATTTTTTTAAATATTTTTTTTATTTTTCAGTTACAGTTGACATGCAATATTATATTAGTTTCAGGTACAACATAGTGACTAGACATTTATATAACTTACAAAGTGATCACCCCCAAAAATCTAGTACCCATCTGAACCATACAGTTATTACATTATTGACTATAGTCCCTATGATATACTTTATAGCCCCATGACCATTTTGTCACTACCAATTTGTACTTCTTACTCCCTTCACCTTTTTCACCTACCTCACAATCCCCCTCCCATCTGGCAACCATCAAAATGTTCTCTGTATCTATGAGTTTGTATGTTTTGTTTGTTTATTTTGTTTTTTTTTAATTCCATATTAAATATGAAAATCATATTGTATTTGTCTTTTTCTAACTTATTTCACTCAGTACAATATCCTCCAGGTCCATCCATGTTGTTGAAATGCAAGATTTCTTTTTTTTTTTTTATGACTGAGAAGTGCGTATATGTACCACTTCTTCTCTATCTATTCATCTATTGATGGACACTTACATTGCTTCCATATCTTGGCTACCGTAAATAATGCTGCAATGAACATACCAATGCACATGGTTTTTCAAATTAGTGTTTTGGGTCTCTTTAGATAAATACCCAGAAGTGGAATTACAAGGTCCTTCTTTGTCTTGTGTTATAACCTTTGTTTTAAAGTCTATTTTGTCTGATATAAGTATTCCTACCCAAGCTTTACTTTTTTTTTTTTTCCATTTTCATGAAACATCTTTTTCCATCCCTTCACTTTCAGGCTGTGTGTGTCTTTTGATCTGAAGCAAGTCTCCTGTAGGCAGCATATATAAGAGTCTTGTTTTCTTTTCCATTCAGCCACCTTATGTCTTTTGATTGGAGCATTTAATTGATTTACATTTAAAGTAATTGTTGATACAGATGTGGTTATTGTCATTTTATTATTCATATTTTAAATCTTTCTTTTTTTCATCTTAAAGAAGCCCCTCTAAGATTCCTGGTAATTCTGGTTTGGTGGTGATGATCGCCTTTAGCTTTTTCTTGTCTGGGAAGCTCTTCATCTGTCCTTCGATTCTAAATGATAGCTTTGCTGGGTAGAATCATCTTGATTGTAGGACCTTGCTTTTCATCACTTTGAATATTTCCTGCCAATCCCTCTAGCCTGCAAAGTTTCAGTTGAGAAAACAGCTGACAGTCTTATGGGAGTTCCCTTGCAGGTAACTAACTGCTTTTCTTTTGCTGCTATTAAGAATCTTTGTCTTTAAACTTTGGCATTTTAATTATGATGTGTCCTGGTGTGGGCCTCTTTGGCCTCATCTTGTTTGCGACTCTGTGCTTCCTGGGCTTGTATGTCTATTGCTTTCACCAGGTTAGGAATATTTTTTGTCATTATTTCTTCAAATAGGTTTTCAATTCCTTGCTTTCTCTCTTCTTCTGCTACCCCTATGACATGAATGTTGGTATGCTTCATGTTGTTCCAGAGGCCCATTAAACTATCCTCATTTTTAAAAATTATTTTTGCTGTTATGATTGGGTGTTTTCTGTTACCTTCATTTTTAAATCACTGATTTGATCCTCTGCTCCATCTAATCTACTGTTGTTTCCCTCTAATGTATTATTTATTTCAGTTATTGTATTTTTCATTTCTGACTGGTGCTTTTTTATGTTTTCTATCTCATTTTTATGGCTCTTATCTCTTGGTTGAAGTTTTCCCTGAGATCACTGAGCATCCTATAACCAGTGTTTTTAACTCTGCATCTGGTAGATTGCTTGCCTCCATTTTGTTTAGTTCTTTTTCTGGAGCTTTTTTCTGTTCTTTCCTTTGGGACATGTTTCTTTGTGTCCTCATTTTGGCTCCCTCCCTGTGTGTGTTTCTGTGTTAGGTAGAGCCACTATGTCTCCTGGTCTAGGTAGAGTGGCCTTGTGTAGTAGGTGTCCTGTGGGGTGAATTGGTGCAGTCTCCCTGGTCACCTGAGCCAGGTGCTCCAAGTGTGTCCCTTGTGTCAGTTGTAGTTGAGCCTTGATTGCTGTTGGCACATCAATGGGAGCGACTGACCCTCAGGCTGATTGGTTGTGAGGACTGGTTGTGACTACAGGGGAAAAGGTGTTGTGTAGGAGCTGACACTATGGAGCAAATTTCACTTTAGCAGGGCTCTGGTCCCTGTCGAGTCTGCCCTTTGGGTGTGTTGTTTGTGTGGAGGTGGTTGAATGGTGCTCTGGTGTGGTCTGAAGCCTCTTGGGAGAGGCTCTGGTGCAGGCCAAAATCAGCTGCTGCTTGTGCCCATACCCTGCCCTGTTATGAGCTACAAAGTGATCTGCAAATTTTGCTACTTGTGCTGGGCTCAGAGATGCCTTGGAGATGCCTTAGAAAAGTCTACAGCATGAGCCAAGACAGGCCATTTGTATGGAAAAGTCACTGGAAGTGGCTTGGGTGGGCACTCAACTTTGGTGGGGTATCAGAAAATCACCAGGGTGGGGCAAATTGTTGTTAGCCAGGTTGATGGAGACTCATATATGACACCCACCTGTGCTGGCAGGCTAGGGAAAGGGGAGTGAGGGGAGTGACTCAACAAAGGAAAAATAGCATCTGCCAGTACTTCTGTCTGAGCTGCCCCTGCAGCCAGACAATTCAGTTTCTCCTCATATGACTCCGGTGCCTTTTGAGCTGCTGCCCAATGTTGGAGCTCAGAGAGCGTGAGTTCATGTGCAGGCCCTTTAAAAGGAATGCCTGGAACTTTCGCCACCGTCCATCCCACTCAGCCACAATCTCTGCTGGTTTTCACAACCAGTAGTTATGGAGACTTCTCTTCCTAGCACTAGAACTCTAAGCTGAGGAGGCTGGTATGGGTCTGGGACCCCTTGCTCCCCCAGGGGGACCTCCTCAGCTGAGATATCCCACCCAAGTTTTAACCATCACACATAGGTGTGGGACTAGCTTGCTTTGTGTCTCTGCCCCTCCTACCAACATCGATGTGGCTTCTTCTGTATGTCCTTAGTTGTAGGACTTCTGCTCAGCTAGACTTCAGGTGATTCTCAATAATGGTTGTTCTCTAGTTTAGTTGTAATTCTGATGTAGTCATGGGAGGAGGCAAACACAGCATTTACCTATGCCACCATCTTGACCAGAATTCAACATATTACGATTTTTAATATGATATCTATTCCCTATTAGCTTATAAGTTTTTAAGAGCAGGTATCATGTCGTTTTTTATTATTATATTTCCTTTTAAGTCCCATGTATTTTTCTTCATTAGATGATAAATATTTGTTAGTTATCAAAAGAGTATCCTTAAGAAAAATGAAGACCTACATTTTGGAAATAATAATTGCACTTTTATTCTCCCACTAATCATAAATTAAACATACTAGGTAAAATTAGTTGTTTGAACTTAAAGAATGCTATAGAATTCTGGATTTCTTCAGACCACCATACCTATTTTCTAGTACTGATAAACTCATGGCACTGCTAAAATATATTATAGAAAACAATGCATATCAGAAAAAATAATTGCTAAAAACAGTTATGTGTTTTCCTTACTCAATAGATTTTTCACTCAACAAATTTATGAGTTTACCTATTAACTTTACAGTGTTATAGTTACCTACATCATTTGGTTGCATTGATACAGATTGTGGTCCACATGCAATCTGCTGCATTTTAATAGCTTAAACTAACATAAACTCTCCTTGATTACATTTTTCTAAACTTTCTTCGGAGCAGCCAGTTACTCAGGTGGTTAGAGCACAGGCTCATAACACCAAGGTTGCCAGTTCGATTCCCACATAGCCCAAGGAGTTGCGCCCTCCACAACTAGATTGAAGACAACTACTTGACTTGGAGCTGATGGGTCTTGAAAAAACACACTGTTCCCCAATAAAATTTCTTAAAACAACAACAACAACAACAAAAATTTAATTTAAGAAAGAAAGAAAGAAAGAAAGAGTAAAATATCTTTACAGGGAAGATGTGGTGGGAATGTGGAGAAAATCTAAGTATATCTATCTTGCTTTGAGCAGAATTCTCACTTTTTGAACTATAAAATACACACACATACAAACACACACACACACATACTCACACACAACTATGTTTGCTATATATTTGGTATATGCTCTATTAATTTCCTAGAGATTTCTACAAAACTATTTTAAGAGGACAAAACAATACACCTTGAATTAAAATATTGGTTTAAATCTCAAAATTTCTAGACACTGACATCAGTAAACTTTTCAGGATTAATTCATTCATTTATTCAGTATAAGCAAATTTTTATAGCTATTGTTCTAGGCAATACAGTGATAAAATCAGAGCTTCTGCCTCAAATTCTCACAGTCCAATGAGAGATAGCTGAGGAAATAAAGGCATTTAACCCACTTAGGGAATGTATTCACAGGATGTATGAGAGCACAGCAGAGGGACAACTAATTCAATCAGGGGATAAGAACACCTTCCCATAGCAAGAACCATGTAATTTGAGGTTTAAATGATAATGTAACATATATGGTTTGTTGTCCACCAATTCCTTCTCTTTTTCCATAGAAATAGAACATTCAGTTTTTAGTAAGGTCAATGTCACCCCTCATCCCTAAGATCAAAACTACACTTCCAAGCCTCTTTCCAGTGATGAAGTACTTGTCAATGTATGTGAATAGAGGCATAATTTGATAGCATTCAGGAACCCTCCAAAATAGATAGCTGGGATGTGTCCTTTGCTCCTTCTCCTCTTTGTTCCCTCCTCCATCCCTCTGTTTGGAATATAGATGTGATGGCCAGAGCTCTAAACACCATATTGTACTAAGAACACAAAGACCATTCTCCTGCGCTGGCAGAGCAATGAGCTAGAAGAAGCCTGGTTCACTGTGGATGTCCCAGAAAAGAGATGTCTTACCAGTACTGAACTGCCCACTATCTGACAGTTGTGGGAGAAAGAATTACAGCTCTATTTAAGACTGTGTTATTTGGGGTCTCTATTTTGGCTATACATCACCCTGACATAGCTGGATAGAAGTTATATAGGCAAAACAGAAAATAAAAGCCACTCATTACAGGAGAAACAACATGAGTTAAATAGCATGGTCTTTTCAGGGAACTTGACAAGTTCAACACGACAAGGCTTCAAGGAGAAAATAGATGACAGAGCAGTAGCAAGCTTTGTCATCAAGAAGTTTGAATGTCTTGCTAAGAAGTTTGGATTTAATTACACATACATATGTAAATGAAGAAGAAAAAAATTCCATTAGAAAGGGGTGATTGCACATACAGGCTCTAGCTAAGAATGTGTAACAACCAGTGTTGGGGAGGGAAGTGAAATAGCTGTATTTCCTTTATTGGTGTGTCAATTTTTGGCATTGGCGGCCACTTTAATGGCCACTTAGGCCAATTCCCTACAATACACTTAAATATAACATCCCTGCTAAGTGCCTCCCCACTGTCTACTTTGACTCTACAGTTACTGCAATGCTCACTATCTTGCAGGAAGTTTAACACTCTCCACACCACCTGTTTTTCTTTAGTGGTTCACAGGTAAGAAAGTTTGTCTGTATTTTGAGCCCAATCCCCTTTTCTATGACATTATTACTCTTTGCTCTGTCCTAGGAAGGCATGTCCCTCTCTAAGTCAATTATCACATCCAACACTTCTCTGTAAAGACAATTTGTCACACACACCTCCCCCATCAAGATACGCTGTGCAGCAGTTGACAGTGCCGGTGATTAGGTTTGTTTGGATGCCTGATTAGGTGTTTACATAGAAAAAGGAAAGGCATAAACATATTTCATGTATTATGAATGTGTCACCAACAGCATCAACCATAACATGAAGGTATCTAAATGGCAATATGGCAAAGAGAACATTATTTGAAAGTAAATGAACTGACTATAGGGCTTGGATTTTAAGTGTCCAGCATGGTCTTTACAGCAAAGATTCTTCTAAAAAGCACCATTAGGTCTTGGTCATGTTGAACATACCTGCTTCCTAGAAATGGTAGGAAGATGGGGTGGGTTTGGGCTCTTTAAAACATATCAGTTGTTGGCATTCAGCTGTCCCAATACACTGAACAGATTCCTGGGTGGCTTTGCCCTGTGGCCAAAAGGTAACTCCCACAAAGTGGCCTAGAGAAGTTGAAACGTCATCCCATTGTCCTTACTGGAGATCTAGAGTCCATGGGGCCATCAGAGACCCCAGGAAACTTGTAGGAGTTGTCCAGGGTACAGAAATGGCCTCAATTCCTGTTCCTTGACTGCTGTGATCCCTCCAGGAACAGTTACTGCCTCTTCCTTTGATGTTGTGGACATTTCTAAGAAATAGGCTGTTAAGTAGCTTGAGACCACTGCCCTTGGACTCTCACCTGCTGAACAGAAAGGGACAACCCCAACACTTGAGCTGGAAACATTCTCTGGTCGATATTCTGCCTGGTTTCCTGCCTCTGGATACTTTTCCTCCACCTCTGAAGAGCCTGAGGCCCTGGAGGACTGTGCCTGGAAGACACAGGGCTGGGGGGTCCTCGCTGAGTGCCTCAGTCCCAGCCATGTGCTCGGCCTTGACATAAACCAATTCTTGCCTTTTGCTCAAGTTTTGAAAAGCATGTTCTGCCTCCTTCCCTGGTGCTCATTTCTGTCCTTCAAACTGTTCTGGCAGCTTTGTCCTTCCAGGATTGGGAAAATCCGTGATTCTATCTTGCTCTTGCCTTTTTCATTCTCAGGCCAGGACTTGAGATTTGCTCCTAAATATCAGTCCTGAGGCTGAAGCCTTGCTAAGCATAGGGATTGACCTGAGGTCCATGGCACACTATTTGTTAGGACTCTGCGATGTTCCTTGAACATACAATCTCTGTGTGTCTTGTCCACTGACTATCAAGGCACCTTGCTATTTCTTGGTAAATATGACACCATATGTACCAGTTATTGTGCCCCACCTGATGGGTTGGCATTATTCTCTGTTGCCCACAGGTAGGTTGTCCTCTTCCATCCTTCTGACCCACACCAGGATATCTGTTCAGCTCCAAATTCTCACATCACTGGCTCCGTCCTTCTAGGATGACAAACCCTGCCTCTCTCCTTCGTGGTTTGCCATAAGACCCAGGGATCCCATGAGAGATCCTCCAGACTAATGGCATTCTGAAAAATGCCCCATTGAGATAGTTTTTGGAGTGCTAAGGTTTAGGAATACCATACAGTTTACTTTGATATTGCATGATTTACACTCTATAGCATACCTTTTGTGTATGAAAATATAAAGGAGGGTATTTTTTTTCAGTACAGGAATTAATATTAGAAAATTCTATGAAGAATTCTATGAACCTATTTTATTAAAAAGGAAACAATTAGGAGGTTAATTCCTACTGGTCTATTTTGTTTTTAGTCTTGTGGTTTAGGTAAACTTTTTCTTTGCAAAATACAGACTTAAAAGTCTTAAGTCAATGGAACATTTTCAAAAGCACCAAATAAGCCAAACAATACATTTCCGAACACATCGTATGTTAGATGTACAGCTATTGCTATTATGTAATCATCATCATTAAAATAAGGTCTCCTTAAGTATGAACTCCAGTTTTCATGCCTACATTACTACCTCCAATCCATCACCTGTATTCAACATACGAAATTTCCCACGGCACAAAATAGATGTCACGTATATAATAATAGCAAAAAGTGACATTTATATAACACTTAAAATATTTGACATGACATTTTCAAATATGTTACACAAACACATATACACCTCACATTGCATTTATAGGCTAGAAAAATAAAATTTGGCTGCTTATATTAAAAATATGTGTATCAGCTAAACTCTAAAACTGACTAATTTTCAAATTATCCAGCAGATCTATCTACCCTAATAGAATACTGTAGGGAAAAATATTTATTTCAAAGTCTTACTTCTCACTAACATATTGATATTTACATTTTTTATTTGAAAACAAAAATAAATTGACATTGAGATTTAAATTTGGGGGAGAAAAAACCAACAGGCATAATATCCACATATAAAAATATAAGGTTGAATTTTGTTGTAACATCAGGACTGATACCAGGATTAGAGTATGAGTGCTATGTATTGCTTGTTGTGCACTTTTTAGGGGGCATGGTTTCAACCATATTATATTGGAAAGCAAGAATAAAAAGTTATATTATAGCAGAATTCCATTGTGTTTAAATAGAAGAGCACTGAAATAAACCTTTTCCTTTTCCCACCTAACATGAAAGGTTAAATGTTGACATTTTCTTTCAGATATGTGAATTAATTTAATAAGGGTGAAGAAGAGCAGTCCAAGGAAAATACGTGGGTGGAAACTTAGAGGGTGATGCTTGATATTCAAGAGGAGCACAGGAAAAGGCATGTTGTCAGAGGTCTCCCTGCTCATGAGAAAAGGCGTACTCGTTGATCGGCGTGAAAGACTTAGACCATTTCAGAAACTGTTCAAATAGGAGTATTCCCTCTTTTTTTTTCACTCATGAATTCTGTTTTTCCCCCTTTATTTGCCTTCCTTTAGTGATCTTTGATATTACCTCCTATGACCTTTTAAATAAAGACAAAGGAAACAAATGATTAAAAGGAATCAAATTTGCTCTGTGTGTTGGTTTAGAAACCGCTGACTCTAAACAGTTAATTTTTCTTTTGGCTCAAATACTTAAATAGATGACGGGGACGTGAAGGCCTAAAAGTTAGCTGGTTATTTTTTATTTCAGGAAAAACACACGGTTTGTTTGGTTTTTTTTTCAAAACGACATGCCCCCAAAAGTATTTGTATGGAGACTCTGGACTGCAGGCAGGGAGTTGGGGAGAGGACTAAATTTAAAGAGTCCAAGAAGCATCTTCCAGTAAAGTTTGTTTTTGTTTAGCTTTTTTAATGCAAAGAATTCATTTCCACAGAAAACATCTTGTTATTTCAACCAAAATAGCAGGCTTTGGTTTGGAGTTCCTATAGTTTTAATTTGATTCAAGATCAAATGTGTTTAAATGACTTTTCTTCTTCTTTCGTCTTCTCCTTCTCCACCTTCTACTTCTCCTCCCCCGCCCCCTGCCCCTCCTCTTCCGCTTCCTCCTTTTCTCCTCCTTCTTCTTTCTTGTCTTAATGAAAACTTTCACAATTAAAGATATGCAATTAAAGATGTACAAAAATAGACCAGAAAGAAAATTGTCTGTAATTCATTACAAATGAAGGGAAGGCAACTAATGAAAACTACTGTTAGATCTAAAATGCCAAATATAAAGTGAGCTGTCACTACTACTTTCTGAGGACTTATGGACCGTATTGCTATACCCAGACAGCGGAGACTGGTGGCATTATGATGATAACTCGAGCTACCATAAGCACAAAGATTCTCTAATATTGGAGTAACAGAGAAGGATGAGCCTCCAACCCCACCAGGGAGAGCTTCTCCTCAGGAAGAGCAGGCTGCTCCAATCTGTGGCCTGCTTTGGCAAGCTGGTTGTGAGTTCCAGCTGTTCAGCTCACATCCCAGAAACTGACAGCTCACCTTGGTATCTGGTGGCAGAGGGGGGAAATGGGGCTGGGGTTACCTCTACCGGACGTGCTGACAGGGAAGATGCCTGAACCACTTCAATATGGCAAAGCTGCTCCAATTAAGCTCCATTTAAAAAATCTAATCTTCAGTATTATATTGTTTTGTTCTTAGAGTCTACTCCACCCTACTCTTTTGAATGATTCCAGAAGAATTGTTTAAATAACCTATTTTTTTACCTTCCTGTCAGATCTGTTTTTTCCATCAGTCCTAATATACCATATATATATTTTTTTTTAAGAAAGGAAGAAATCATTATAAAGATAGCCAAACAAGATGATATATATCATTTCTGCTAAGGGCCTGCTATGGAACTGAATTCCTTAGATTTGAAATGTGTTCCATGAATGTAAAAGACATAAGCAGTCATTCCTGATGACTAAAAAAGGCGAATGAGGTAACGGTAACACTGATGGGCTGTTTGTCTCAAATGTCTTATAAATTGGAATGTGAAATTAAATGTTTTCAATCTATATTCTCTCTATTCATGGAAATACCTCAGTGGTAAATTGAGGTAAGGTTTTTAAGAGAATGCTTAGAATCTGAGTTGTCACTTGCTTACAATTTGGGAACTTCTTACTGATATAAAAAGTGTACCAAAGTGCAGATTTCCTAAATTTTCCATAAAACTCATGAATGCAAGATGACACTTGAGGGGAACTTTTTTTTTTCATCTTCTAATCAAGTCTACTGGGATGATCTCCCCCTGCTGAACGTATGCTGTAGGACAGTTGGGAAAGAGGGCTTTGCCGAGGTCTGCTATTGTAACAGCTGGTGGCTTTAGCATTTTCATGTAAACATGCAAGCCTAAGAGGAATTTCTTTATAATTGGCCCCATTTCCCCCTTCCTGGGACATTCCATAATGCCACCAACAATGAAGTGCTCAGAAAGGAATCATTTCTGTTTATGTGAAAACAGATCTGAACTCTGTGAGGCAAGGGAAGAAATAACAAAAGGCTCCAAAGCCCACAAAGAGGAGTTATAATCAAATCTGGATGCTGGTTTTGAGATCTGACAGAGCTCCCCACACACCCACTCTGCATGCTCAGAGAGCTGGAGCCAGCCACCCTTGCGTCCATCCAGCCTCGCCTAGTCCTTTCCTCGCGCAGCCCTGGGCAGGCTGCTTGCTTACGCTGGGCCATGGTGTTATCAGGAGATGTGTGGTAACATCTTAGTGACCGTCCACTCAAACACTAGCAAACCATATCACTCAGAGTGCTACATATATACTAAGTCATTGATCTAAAGTTTATAAAAATGATGATGAAAATGCCTTCAGGAGGCAGCATAGCATCGCAATAAACGGGCGTGGATTTATGAGAAACAGGATTGAATGCAAATTTGACTCTGCAGCTTACTGATTGTGCAACCAGATTATTTAATTTCTCTGAGGCTCAGTTTGCTCATCTGTAAATTGGGGATACTAGTGTCTCCTTCAGTATGTCAATATGATTAGAGACGACATATGTGATGCACCTAATGCGTAAGCATACTCACGAAGGGTTAGCTGGTTTTACCAAGTGCTTCTTAGAGTAACTGTTCTTATTATGCTTTACATTATAGGGTGTATCTCTGTACACAATGGAACATAATGCACAGATTCTCTATGGTTCTTACACATATTACTATAATTCAACTTAAGGGAAAACACATCTAGAGGCTTGAAGCAACCCTATGTGTTGTCACCAGTTCACAATACCCTGTAGTAATTTAATCATTTTCTTCTATTCTTCAATTTCTGCTCCTAAGAAACATGAAAACGTATGCATCCCATTAAAAAAAAAAACAAACTTTGTTGGTACCAGACCATTTTAAGAAAGGAAAGTATCATCCGGAGTCTTTACCCAAATAACTCAGCCGCTTCCCATGCGATGGCAGTCAAGTCACCCTTCCTGGTAAACGCTGTTTCCCTAAATGACTTCAATTTGAGTTCCCCTTTTGGTGTTTAAAGCCTTTTTCTTCTCATTTGCCACATTAGGCAATTAATTGGGTATTTATAGGCAGCTATCATACACCTCACTGTCATTGCTACTCACTCATACATCTTAAATTCTCCACATCTTGCTACTTAAATCCTACCCCTTAATCACCTCATCATCTTTGTCACATTTTAAAAATTTTCTTCCACTTAATCAACTCCATTTTCTAAGCTGGAGTAGAAACAATTGTGCAGAATTCTCCTAATGCAGCTTTACTGAGGCTCAATGAAGAGAAAGTGTTTTCTTAAGTGATTTATTTAGACCCCAGGATAGTTTTTGCTTCTAGTGCAAGAGCATCACCGTGTGAGCTATTTCTGATCTGCACTTTGGTCCTGCCCTCAACCATTTCCATTATTAAGGCTTTTCATTGTCAATGAGGCACTCACGGGTGGGGGCTGAGCAAGCTTGAAAGTGGGCCCCCCTACTATGGCTCCTCAGCCACCCAGACACCCCGCAGCTGACGCTCCTGGCTGAGCCTCGCCTGCCCAGTGTCCATAGGTGTTCAACCCCA
The DNA here is from genome assembly GCF_001890085.2 of Hipposideros armiger. Classification (NCBI taxonomy): domain Eukaryota; kingdom Metazoa; phylum Chordata; class Mammalia; order Chiroptera; family Hipposideridae; genus Hipposideros; species Hipposideros armiger. Next base: position 841,267 of record NW_017731558.1, read on the forward strand.
TAGTCAAAAGGGAAAAACCTTCTCATACTCCTCAGCCCTTGGTCCCTTGAGCTGAGAAACAAGAGAAGGTTCTAACCCGCGGAGGATGGTCAGCTTTATTTGGCTTCCCCTCCCTTTGAGTGTAAATGAGCCAATTGCTCCCGTAATTGTGAACAAGGCACACAGGTTCCCAGGGGGCTGACACACAAAATGCTTTTCCGTGGGATCTTAATAAGAGCACTGGGGGAAAAGGGGCGCCACTGTCAAATAACAGGAAAACACGGTATTCGGTATCTCCTTAGAGACTCAGACTTATCTCAGAATGTGAATGAATGGTTCTCAGAACTGTCAAGGTAAACAGAGTCCACTGGTCTTCGTACAAGGTGGGTTTCCCGAAGTTGTGTGACAACAGGGGCATTTCTTGGTGGGACAACTATTTGGGCTTCAAGAAACTGTAGGGTCTGCAGAGTGTATTTTGGAAAACGCTGCACTGTATCAAGACCCTTCTCTAATTTCCCCCACAAAAGTTGTTACATTCTCATCTGTGATCTCCGAATCTTATTTTCACCTGCATGGTCTGTCAGAGAGCAATGCTGCCTTCAAGGATGCTTTCACACTGCATGGTCTCCACTAACTTCCTGCACAACATGTTTGTGCAGGAGCTCCTAGGTGGAAGATGGTTAAAGGGACTGGTTTTGCCTAACACGTGTCTGGCAGCACCGGCCCCAGGGTTTCCCTGTCCCTGCTGCATTTTATTGGCTGGGTCACTACCAGATGCCCATTAGGCTGAGATCCTTGTCAGCCAACACTGGCACAGAGTAGATACTCTGCCAGAAAAACATTTGTTAAACAAAACAATTTTTATTTGACTATATTTTTTAGAGAAATATGCAAGATTATATTTAGCTTCTAATGTTTGGAAAATAACTATTATAATAATAATGTGACTCATTTTACTTTCTACCTAGACTTGTTGCTACTGTAGATACTATTAAGATTTTATTAACATTTTGTAATGTGCTTCCAGTGAACTCCTTTGGACTGAGCACTTGGTACCTATGGTTTAAGTACCAGGCATCACAGTGAGGTAAGTGTTTGCTCTTCCTCTCACAGATGAGACAGATGCCACTGAGGCAGCTTAGCAAGGCTGTCTGTCATCTCCAATATAACCGCAGAGCCAGGCTCTGCACTCAGGCCCCCTGAGCGAGCCTGTCCGCACCCCACTCTACCTTGTCCCGTGTGCACACCACACCTGTGTACTTCAGGTAACAGGAAAACAACCTAGAACTGAGCTAATTAGTTTTTAGTAATCCTATTTCTTTATTGTAGTACGATATATACAACAGAAAATTTACGATTTTAACCTTTTCCAAGTGTACAGTTCAGTGGCATTAAGTACATTCACATTGTTCCATAACCATCGCCAGCACCCTCTAGCCAGAACTTTCTCTTCTTCCCAGTTGCAACACTGTGCATGTTAAACACTAACTGCGCTTTCCTCCCCGACCCCGGCCTCTGGCAACCACCCTCTGCATTTGACCACTCAGGCACCTCATATGAATGGAATCATATAGAATTTCACTAATTAATTTTTAAATTCTTGCTCTGGCCATAGTATCAACCACTCATCTTAACTTTAGTATACCAACACAACATTGTTTACAGTTTAATTAATGTTGCTCAAAGCAAAGCTAGCTCTAACTTAAAACACAGCCAGCCCCAGGGAGCAGGAGGAAATTTGGCCACACAGTGTGCAGGCCGAGGGCAGATCACAGGAAAAGTGAGAAGTCCAGGAAAGTCAGGGGCCACTCAGCATCGTGGGTCTTTGGATGATTAAAATCCGCACATGAGCATATATATATATATATATATATATATATATATATATATATATATATATATATATATATATATATATATATATATATATATATATATATNATATATATATATATATATATATCCCAACATTTCTCTTTTCCCCCCTTTCCAACTGCTTTTCTGTTAATGTGTGAAAACAGTACAACTGGAGGGAATGCAGTCCACATGTTTGGTGCATTTACACTTACATGCTCTTGAGAATATCGAAATGGCCTAACAATGCATTTTCCAAGGGCTTTTTTTTTTTCCATAAAAACACAATTATAGACTTTGTAAAAAAAAATAAACCTAACCCTCAAAGGAGGTAGGCTCAATCGAAGTTCAAATTCTTGAAATTTAAACATTCTTTACATAAATTTCCAAGCTTACCTTTAAACGAAACATTCAAAATACATTAGACAGCCTTTAAATGAGAGACGGAAGTTGGAAGGTTAAAAACACAAGAGCTGGCTCCACCTTCTGAGACAGTAGTAAAAAGGGAAAAGAAGACAGATTTTGGGGAGACTTAAACGTGGGTTTGGTGCTGCAACACTCAGCAAGTCTGAACTTTCTCATCTGTAAATTGGACATAATAAGGTAACGTTCACTGAACTGTCCAGGAAATTAAACAAATTGTGTATAATAAAGGGCTCACATATACACCCTACATAGAGAAGTACTCAACCGATGTTTGCTTACTTTCCCTTGTTTCAGATTTGAATGTTCCATGGCAATGATGCCATTAAAATCTATTCACAAAATATATTTATATGCAGTACAGTGAATTGCATTTTTCCTTTAAATTGAAAGAATGAAGATTGATCCCATTAGAACAGAATACAAGGCACTAAAATGTGAAGTTAGTTACTTAAGGTCACATACCCATTTGAAGGCCCAGCAACAAAGAGAAAGCAGGATGCCTGTGAGGAGTTTATGGGAAGCAAACTCTATTGAGGATGTTCTTTCAGTTCGAGTGGGGTAGTGCTTCTCTAGCGTTTTGTGGCTGCAGCATCTTGTTAGTACTTTTATTCCATCACACACTAGCCTCAAATTCCCAAAATGTCTTTTATTTTTTTTCATTTTTCATCTAATTAAAGTTAGGTTTTTGCTTAGTTGTTTGAAAAGCATATGGCTTCTTGCAATAACCTGAAGTAGAGGGTTCATAGGAACACTTTCAACAGACAAAGGGTTTCAAGTAGGTTAGACTAATGGGTTACCCACTCCGAGAGTCACATGGCTGCTGTGACTTAGATGATGTTCCAACAAAGGACAAGTTGGGAAAGCATTTCAAGATCCCTCATCCCTTCCTCTCTATGCAATATCCTAACCTTACTCAAAGGATGACCCTAGAGACAAACCGACTGTAATGCCATAACAGATAAGGATAAGACAACATGGAGATGTGGTTCTGTAAAGGCTGATACAGAACCGACACATGCAAGACAGCATTTGCTCCTGCTGAGATATGCAATGAGCCCCACAGACCAGCTCAGTGTCAAATAAATCCTTAAGGTTTGAAGGTGATGTGATAAATGGGATATTGCACATGACCCACTGATTATGTTAAAATATCTGGAGGTTCTTATTTAACCCTTTAACCACCATTTCTTCTTTCCACCAACACTTATTATATTAACATAACACTATGTACCTAGTCAAAATTAAACTATAATCCCATTAAGATGGCTTACTCCATTGATATTATTTTCTGGCTACGTCTTCTTAACAGGAACGTATCTTGATATCTTAAGGATCCATATTAAAAAAAAATCCTATGGGATTCAGCCCAACTGTCATGCCTTCATGAACCAAAGAGTCCCGACCTGTAATGCTGAAGAACAGCAACGCCATTCCTATTTCAGAGCGGAATTGAATGACCCCATCTCCAGCCCTGAATAAACCCAGCAAGGAAGTCAAGCAACACACTCTAGGCTGAAGCCCACTTGAAGGAAAAGATAAAGTCACTTCTTGATTATCCAAGTTATTTCCATAACATGGAAGTCCAAACTGGAAGATAATTTAATTTTTTTTTATATTTAGCTATTACATGATTTTACTTCTCCAGCCAGTCTACTTGCCTAATGACATTGAATTAATTTATTCTCTAAAGATCTATCATAAAGTCAGCACTTAAGTTTGATCCAGACAAAGACTTCTCTGGGTACCCAATGAAAGTAGGCTGCAACAAATGCAAGAACTCAAGAATTCATCCCAGAAAATTTCTGATACACCTTCTAAGACAAAATAACAACAACAACAAAAATGCTTTATATCACTGAGGCTTCCACTCTCCCTGTGGCTTTTCATTTTTGTTTTCATCTTGTTTTGATTTCTACATTTGGTTCAACATTCAGTGGTCCTCTCCGATGATTTCAAACACACCTCTAACCTCAAGGATCATTCAGTATAGCAATCCTTGAGAAAACACCCCAAACAATGTGTGAGTGCAATTAAATATTCACCCAGGAAAATTCTTTAGCTTAAATATTTGTCACTTTCTTCGTGAGTAAAGCGTCTCTTGTCTATCAGATTTACTTAGCATCTTAGGTCAAAGAGGACAAGTTGAAGAGGAACAACTGAGTTCTTGGCCACATCCCCAGTCCCAACTTACAGGAATGTGAATTTCCTAAGCATGAAAGCTCAAATCTAACAAAATATGTCTGCGTCATGGCACAGATAAGCATAGTTGATGAAGCCTAATTGATGGAGGCCCCTAAGTCATATCAGCGACAGTAACTTGGCCCTTAGGGCTTCTCTGGTTCCTGATGGAAAGACATTACTGGGGATGTGATTCAGTCCTCCTGTTTCTTCCCAGCTCTCTTAGGAAGGGAAGTCACTGTGCTATTCATTTTTCACTGAAAGGCAGCAATGTCTACCACCTCGCCTCACAGCCATGGGACTTCCAGAGAAGGCTATAGGCACTCAGTGTCAAATCAGCTGAGAATACATTGATTTATTTAACTCTCAGTACATTGCCATGCATTAAGGGTTTAATAAAGTTAAAAATAATTGAGGACTTTGGGAAGTACCATGGCTAGTCTATTTGAAAATTCACTTCCCTGCCAGCTTTCTCTCATTCTGTTGACACTATAGAACCTTCCTTTCATCTCTTTTCTCTTTTTACAGCTTACCCTGCTCCCTGAAGGGGTATGCTGTTTCTAGAAGACAGATTATGCACTACACACTACATGAAAACTTTACACTCTTCCTGTTGTCAACTAAAAGGTTTTTCTACCTGGAAGAAATAAGTTATCCCACCTTTTACTCTCAGATTGGTTTTACTTAGAATTCCTTCTTAGGGCTAACATATTTAAATGTTATGGAGGGATATAAGCTAAATCTTTGGTTCCTCTTAATTTTTCTTCTTCCCCAGTGAGATTTGTGACAGCTTTCCCCATTGCTGTTATCCATTATAGAAATTTACCTGTAATTTGAGGAAATGTGATTTCAGAAACACTATCTAATTTTCTAGCTAAAGGGGGGAAAAAACACCCTTAAAGTAACAGGGCAAGGTGAAGTCTTGGGTAGCCTAGAAGAGGAAGATTTGTAACCACACAAGGGACTAGGTGCTCACTTCTTTACATACTTCAAACTGGAAACAAACTAAAGGAGTAAACTAAATCTCAGATAGCTTCCACAGGTAGCCAATCTGTTCATTAAAAAAAAAATGCATATTGCTTAAAATTGTCACAAATCATCTTTTCAGTGATTTTTCATCTAATAGTTTTTATTCTAATAGTCATCCAGAAGATATCTATTCAGTACTTAGTACAGAGGATGCTGGTTAGATTTAAAATGATGGCCATGTGGCCATGAGGCTGGCCTCAGTTCTCCTGGCCTGTCCTCAGCTATAGCGCCTGGCATGGACACCTGGGGATGTGAGCCTTTCCCAGCATTTCTCCACCTCGCTCCTCTGCAGGCAGCTTTTGCCTTGTGCTCAGTATAAGCCTCCTGGTTTCTCAGGCCAACTATCAATTGTTAACTTCATATCTATACCTAGCAAATCATCATCTCAAAATAAATGTGATGTAAAGACATTTTCAGATAGATTAAATGCTGAAAGATTTATTGCTAGATAACTGGCATGTACCCAAGAAATGGTCAAAGATCATTTTGGACTGAATGATAGCAGAAAGAAAACTGTAGGACTAAAGGAGAGTGTAATATGTCAGTAAATATTAAAGGCATTTTAATGTTGAGATGTTAAATTTCTGTGAAAGAGATCAATTTTATGGAATAAAAGTAATACCAATGCAACAAAAAAAGGATAGTATCTTTGCCCCCTAGGAGCTTACAAAAGAAAGATGTTTTAGATCATTTCAACAAAGATGCAAAACATTCAGAAATAAAATGTGTCAGATAATCAAATAAAGAACATTCAAGTTTTTAAAAATTCACTATATAATCCAGACATCAATATTCTAATAATTTGGTTTGAGCTACATTAATTCATAGTGGTGACTGCTCTTCCTGCATCCAACACCCACTAGCGAAAAACTGGAGCAGGTTCCAAGTACCAATATTTAAAGTCCTATGGGAAAAGATTTAGGGAAAGTTTTATTTAAAAGAATTTAGAGCTGCTTTCTGAAAAAACCAAATCAGGGGGCCAGCAGGCGAGGGGAATCCAATGTAAAGTCGTTCTGCATGCGTAAAGACGGAGAGGGGACTCTCACAGCGCCGACACGCTGGCCACTACAGGGCTTCCCAGAGTGCTGCTGGAGTCAATGGCCGTGCTGCACGTGCACACCGAGCATCTGAGGGCTTACGCAGAGGAACCTCACTCACACAGCAAACCATCTCAGTGATCTCCTCTGAAGGCGACACTCAGCACCAAGGCAGTTTGGGCACCTGCGCCGTCCGTGAAATGACAGCACGCTCCACCCTGGCCAGAAACCCAACGGCCAGCAACATTACAAGGAGGTGCAAATGGTGGGCGGCTTGATGGAACCTGGCCATCCTGTGGAACGTGGAAACTAATGTAAGATCTTTCCAGTAAAGTCACAGATAAGGTGATGTTTATAGAATGGCCAATCTCTTGCTGAAGAAATGTTGTAGTATGAACTTTAACGTGCCTTTCCATTTCAGTAATTAACAAAGAAAAATTTTTTTATCAATTTCAGTTTAAACTGCAGAACATTATGAGTTTTACAAAAATCTTCAACCAACTTAGAGGCTTTGTAGAAATGACCCCTAAAAGCAATCAATGAAACACCTGCCCAACTAGGTTTGAGGTTCCTCCCCAATCTCCTCTTCCAGGTCCCACCTTTGCCCCTGGATAGTAGAGAGCTCAGAGACCTCAGGATAGGTTCCCTTTAAAGTTTGATTTGCATTTAGTTTGCTCACTAGCTCTATTTTAGGTCTCATTCTTCTGGCCTCTGGCCACCTCTCCAGGGTAACTGTGAGCCTGCCCCTCCTGCTTTCCCCATCTGAGCCCTTTCTCAGCTCTGCCAGTACTCAGGGCCTCGCCAGGGCTCCCTCAGCCCACACCAGTTTGGCCCAGCTGACAACTGGTCATTGTTCATGCATCTGTTTCCATTTCACTTCTCAGAAAAACCTTTCCTGGTCCCACACACCAGGTGAGGTCTCCCTGGTTTGTGCTTCTAGAGCATCCCGTGGTAGACTCTGGTTTTCCATGGAAACACTCAACAACCTTGCGTATTTATTGGTACACTGCCTTCCTGGCAACGTAAGCTCTGTGAATGCCTGGCCTGTTCAGGTTTGGCTCTGTCACCGGAGCTTCATGTAGCATATGGAAGACAATAGGTTTAGTGAGGTTAGTTGTGTGTGGGTGTGGCTGTGAGTGAGTAAGTGTGTGTTTGAAATTTTGGCACTCAATTAGTCTGTATTAGTTAAATATGAGCATATTAATACATTGTGCCCAGTGTGCTGACACTTCTGTCACTAAGCTAACAGTGAGCTAAAATTAATTACTATTCCCCTCATTGGGGATTCTTAGAATAACAGAATATTTAAGCCTGGCAAAGAAAAAGATGATACATTTTCTCATTTATACTCCCATTAATAATAAATTTTTATTAGTTTCTCTCCACCTTTAACTGTAAAATAAGCTCTAAAGCTCGAATGAGAAAGTAGTCTCATGAAAAATATGTGAAATAAAAAACAAAAGCATTAGTGTAACTACAAATCATATTTAGAGATAATTCATGAGCACTATCTAGTTTGCATTCTTTAACAATGACATATACATATGCAAATGAAATTTTTTTCTCAATTATTTACTGTAATTCAAGGTGGTGGGAAATGGTATGAAAAGGGAGTATTTTTCATATCATATGGAATAGGTATTAATTAATAAAGAAGATAATTTAGATAATACTACTTGCTGTATTTTACTATAATATTGGTAATGATTACAAATATAGTAACAATGCATTAAATGCTTACAATAATTATTTAACTATCCAGTAAGAGTTCTGGAGAGGTAAATATTTCTCATCCCTGTTCAAAGCATAATGAGCATTGGTTGACCAGCACCTTTAAGTATCAATCCATTAGGAGTACACAGGAACTCTAATTTGAGAATCAGAGGGAATGCTGTGGATTTCCACATCTCTAAAAAAGGTGCAATCAACCTTACATAAGAAGTATCACTGTTCTTCAAAAGACACATTTCTAGTAACTATGAAGACAAAATGCTTCAGGCAAATTAGTACAACATACAGAAATTTCAGTACAGGTCACAAGAAGTTCACTAATAACAAAAGAAATATAAGTCAGTAGTTGTAAGTAATGTTAACAGGATTTTTACTGTAAATGTAAAGGTTCAGATATACATGTAAATCTGTAGACCTACATTTAATTAATTTAAAAGTGTGTCTCCACTGGCTAACTAGCAAACAGTGTAGCATAAAATCACTTTTAAGCCTACCCACTGTTCAGGTGTTTTGGCACAGTCACCTCTCTGAGGCACTGTGGGAGAATCTTGAGTTATTTCTCCTGCATTCATGAAGTGTCCAATGGGGACATCCCTTGAACTATCAAAGGTAAATAAAATCAATGAAAGGGGCAATGCATGGGAAAACTGTTATTTACTGATAAATTTCCTTTGAATTTAATAACTTCTATCCTGTCTGACTGGCCTCTTGCTGGGATACACTGAATTAGAAGAAACAATAGTACCATCTTATCTGATGTCTATAAGCAGAGTTGTCTCTCCCATTTCATGGACAGTCCAGATGTGCGCCCTCGAGATAAATCAGATACTAATTCCAAAAACAACTTAAACACATCCATTTCATCTCAAGTCTGAGACTGCCTATGTTGATAGTTCTATAGAAAGAATATAAGGTAAGTCAATAAGGTAGACACACCAAAAATATGCTTAAGCCCTATAGAAATTGAAGAAATGAAAATAGAATATTTTCCAAAGAGAAATAAAGATAAAAATGAAGGATAAGAAGACATTGCTATAGATCTAAGAATTTTATTGTGGTAAGTTGATTTTTGGCCCGTTATTTACCCCTCTCTATACCTTTGCCTTGTAATTTTGCAGTTTCACATAAAAAAAGAAATCTATTTCCCCACCTCTTGGGATACAGCTTAGAACTTGCTTTGGCCAATACAATGTGAGCAGAAGGATCTGCTAGTTCTGCAGTAGGTCTTAAGTGGCATCGTGGTTTCTGTTTGGCTTCTTGCTCTTTGCCACTGCCATGAGAAGCCCATGAGAGACACACAGAGCAGAACTGAGCCTGACTCAGTGAGGGGCCAGCCTCACCAGGTGCCAGACCCAGGCAAACCCAGCCCAGATCAGCCATCCCCCACACAGATCCACATCCAAGGAACAAATAGATGCTTCTGTTCTAGTGCCACTGAGGTGCTTGTGATTATTTGTTACACAGCATTATTGTGACAATAGCTAACAGATACACATAAATTAAAGTGAACAAAAGGGGTTATGCTTTCCTCTTTAGGAATCTGAAAAAATATTTCCCTCTTCCTGAGATTGATTGTTCATTCATTTACCAGGAAAATTAGCAAATTCACATCTGATTGATTGAGAGAGTATTGCATCCAATGAGTTCATCCTAGGTTGGCCACTGACTTTTTCCCTTACTATCATGTTAACAATTGTATTAACTTTCCAATGTTTACCCTTTCCTCTCATGTGTTGTGCATATCAATGACTGTATTATCTCATCTGTAAACTTGTGGAATTAAATTAGGTTCTGGAGTTGTCCTTCAGGGCCTGTGGTTCTAAGGAGGTGTTTGGAGGACTCTAGCATGACGGAAGCAGGGGGAGAAAGCTAAACAGTTGGAGTGCGAACCCATCAATCAGTAAAACTGTTTTGATCTGTTTTAGATTGAAACTTCATTTGGAAAATCAGTTCCACTGTTTAAAAAATAAAGTGAAAAACTACTGGACAAAATGCTTCTTGAAGTCTTTTCATACCAAAAGTACTGTGGTTACATTTTTTGACCATGCCATTGTTTTTATTGCTATTACCATGATCCTAATTTAAGATATCATCACCTGAATTCCTATAATAACTTCCTAACCTGACTCCCTGCTTCAAGTTATAAATTATGTCATTTCACTCTCCTGCTTAAAACTAGAGTAAAACCAAATTTAGTGGGGCCTCCAGGCTCTGCCTCTCTCTTCAGTCTCACTTCCTGTCCTTTCCTCGGCTTTCATATTGGTTTAAAATGCACCCCGCTCTTCCCCACCGTGGGGTCTTCTCACATGCTGGTCCTTCTGCTTGGAATGCTCTTCCCTGACTCTCCAAATGTTGACTTCTTTTTACCCTTCAATTCTCAGTTTATAAGACATCCTATCAGAGAGTCTTTCTCTGATCAACTAAATTAACAGAGGTCACTTCTGTCGCCATTATTCTCTATAACAGCACAGTGTTGATTCCCCCTGCTTTGCACATATCATGACTTACAGTTAGGGGACATTTGTTGGTTGCTTTGATTATCAGACTTTCCATTGAGTATATGATCCATGTGACGAGGAGCCAAGTAGTCTGGTTTATTTTTGCATTCCCAGGACCCAAAGCATTGCCTGACACATACTATATGCTCAATAATGTGAATAAATAAACAACTTCCTTACCTTTTATTAACATGTTTTCTTCACCACCTTCTGCATGATGTAGTATTTCCATATTAACAAGCGATCCCAATCTCTGATATGCCACACCTGCTCTCTCTCTTAGTTACCTTCCTTAATTCATGTATAATGTCCCTTATACTCCTATACACTAGAATTTTCTATTTCAACTTGATTTATTCTTCATAGCTCCCTCTTCTTATTTTTTTATTTCTTTTTTTTTAACATGCCAATAGCAATTATCTGATCTGTTCTGGGACATTATTATCAGGCTGATCTCAAATCTTAAGATTAGATTACACCTAGAATGAAATTAACGATGCAATTACTCACTAAATGAGACCAGAAGCTTGTAGAAATAAATGCTCTATGCCATTTAACTACAGTGATTGAGGACTTTGGGGAATACCCAAATTTCAAGCAAGGCGATAAGAATATAGTTTCAGGACAACAATGACCAAAGTTACATCCTAGCTAATTTCATTATGCTCTGTCAGAAGAAAAGAAAACAATAAGTGTACGGTTTGTGTATAGTCTAGGAAATAGGGACACAGTGAAGAAGAACGTGGAGGATTTGTTCAGCAATGCCCAGAGCAGAGACAACAGATCTGAGGAATGATCACATTATGATCACTAGAAGTCTGTGGATGGTAACAGGTTGGTCATACGCTCTCACAACAGTTTGAATGCTCTGAGTGTAGGCATGAGGCTTCTGGCTACAGAAAAGAGAACTCTATCAAGATACAAAAAAGTTGGCATTTTGGCTCAGACCAAAACGTCTTTGGTGAGTTTGGTATGAGTCAAGTTACAAAATTTCAGTGTATTCTGAGTTTACTGAAAACATTGACTTTCTTGATCTGCAAAGCTAATCTGCAATGCCCTAAACAGTAGTTTGGAAAGAAAACACCCCGGCCTGACCAGTCAGATACCACCTCTATCAGGCTTCCTTTCTCATTCACATACGAACCATGTGTAACTTCATAATATTTGCCATATCTATCATTATCATTCTGTTGGCAATTACATAACGTACTCTTGTGAGTATATGATTACACAAAATGGAGTTAGGTAATACAAACATTTTGTTGTCGCTAAGCCAATCAGGAGTTCATTAACAGTTTTATAGCCTCAGCATGCATTCTTGTGGGTGTGAGTCTTTTATCCAAAATGAAAAGTTTGGATAATGTCTTGACAAGTTGTTGGGGGGATCATTAGCTACCTGTAGTGATCAGCATAGGGAACAATTAATTAAGGTAGGTATTAAGAAAAATGAAAAACTTCAAACCTGGGACTGATATCTTCCCCACAGTCGGATGTTTCATTTCCATAATGAGGCCATTGTGCAACACCTTAAAATGTAAAAACAGAGAGAAACACAAATTACAAAATGAAATTATCTTCAATCTCAAGGTATATGGGAAGCCAGCTGGTAAGCCCATAGAATAAAGATATTGGAAAACACAGAGATGCTTGAAAATTTCATTTGAAAGTAAATATTTGAGATAAAAATAATGTTTCCATTTTATATTACACCAAGTGAAGCCAAACAAAAAAAATTAAAAGACTCAATGACTAACAAACTATACTTTTATAAGTCGTCCCACTCTTAAAAATGTTATTTGCTCCTAAATATAGAGGATCTATGTGTGATCCTCTAACCATTAAAGCTCAGCCTCTTCCTGCATTACTTCATAACAAGATTTGGCCAAGGTCAACCGCAGAAGGACAGGACGGAAGGAACCAGACCTGGGGTGGCACGTGTGCTCCTGGCAATATATTCGGTGGAAGGTATGGGGAGTCAGTCCAGTTTGAAAGGTGAATCAGAGCATCAGAAAGCCCAGTGACTTCTGGAAGTGGGCGGATTCAGGGCTGCTGTGACAAGCAACGAGCAGGGCCCACTGACAGGACCTCAGAGTGGGGGCAGGTCAGAGGCCTGAGCAGGAGATTGAAACCAGAGATGTTTTCAGTGGTAGGTTTCACAACTAGGATGCCATGATCCTGCAGTCAGTGGAGGACGGGCAGGGGCAGGAGGAGACAGCTAAGAAAAAATGCCAGAAACCGCATCTTAGAGGACTAATTAGATTCTCATGCACTGGGACCAAGAGAGGTTTTTGGTGTTCCATCAATAATACGAGGTAGACTTGGTCTCGGGGTGAAGACTCAAGGCCAGTTTCTAGGGCAGCCACAACCTATCAGTGCTCAGCCAGCAGAAATGTTACTCGCTCCTGAATTGCTTGACTACTGAATCAGAGCTCCTCAACTCCTTGGCATATAGGGGCTATAGCTTTTCCTATGGGATGGTCAGGAAAACAAAAGTCTGCCAGGGATCAAGTACCCTCCAGCTGTTGGCATAGGATGAGATGAGGGCATGGAGTTAGATACTAGACATAAAAGATTAATTATTGGAGGCAAAATGTTCTATAATCCCACAAATGGAAACGCTACAAAGATGTTTTCTTTTATTTCTTTGTTTTTTAGCAACTGGAGGCTACCTGAGGATACTACCTCAAAGAATCCCCAAAATTCAATGTACTATTACTATTACTGTCTATTCAGTGAGACATGTGGATGGCTGACCCATGAATTGTGTTTCACCGGCACTATCCATCTACCAATGGAGAGCTTCTCTCTTCCTGTTCTGTATGTGGATCTAAAGGACAAAAGTATTCCAGTGGCACAGGAAACTTGGGGGGCAGAGTTTCATGCTGACATCTCAAAGAACAGCAAGCTGTAACGGTTGTACAGTGTTTTAAGCCTCAGGTGAAAGCAAAATTTGCATATTCATATTCTTATATAATCTTTTCACAGAGCAAAAGAGTATAGAATAAATAAACTAGTAAAAATGTTTTCTCACTTGGAAAACTCAGGGAAAGAAGAGGTCAAATATCAGGTTTTATCCATTTCCAGGGAGCTTTTTGGTCCCATTATGGAACAAATCATCAAAAAGACAATCTCATAGGTGACGTTTTTAAGGTTAGAACTATAACTCTGCTGTGGCTAAATATTCTCACTGTTTTCTTTGGAAACGGTTATCACTTTTTGGGTGGCATGCTCTTTAAACCATGTCAACCCCCGTCATTGAGGGTGATGTCACACCATATGGAGATCCTTTCTAGGGATCCCTTGCCTCTCTTTTGGAATCACCAGCTTGGCACCCAAAGCTGGCCAGAGAAAATTTTTGCCGGTGTTGGAACTGCTATAATTTAATTCTGGCGAGGCTCCTTCGCAGCGCCCGCCCAGCACAGCCCCCGCCTGTGTGGGGGTGGGGGCTAAATGCCACTGCGGTGCTAAATCTCAGTTCTCTGAGGACAGGAACAAAAATACCGAGCTAAATTTCACTCGAAACAATTATCTGCACACTGAATCATTCTTTTCGTATCTCTCTTGCCCTCCTGACTACCTCTTTGTAATAACACTGCAGTGCTACTCACAAAAGACAAAAGTGAGTGTTCTTAGCTAAATATAACTCAACCGATAGTGTTGAAATTAATTAACGCTGCATTGTAATCATAGCATTGTAGCAAACGTGAAGTGTCAAACGTGAAAGGGTAGTTGGTAAAGGTCAAGGGACATATGTCAAAGTTTTGTGAAGCAAAAGCTAGCAGCTGATTGAAGTTTTTCGTGCAAGCAGCGTCAGGAGCATACTTCCTCCAGCCCTACCCCCACTGCTGTCTGTATATGTGATTCCAGATAGGAAACTGTGTTATCTAACCTTATCAATTCCTTTGCATTGAAAATCATTCTGTTTTAAGCAGAAATATAACCTCTGCTGATGTCTGGCCAAGAAAGTTAACTGCAGTCTCTCATTTGTTGTAGCATTTGTACAGTTTTGAGGTAAATGGGATAGGTAGTCTGAGTCCCAGTCTTTAGAAAGGACTGCCTTATACGCTGCTTGGTTGCCACCCAGTTTTTTATGTAAAGTTTGAAGTCCACAGAATTCCATAGGCTTTCTTCGTGAATCAGGTCAGATTATCTCAGAGAACAATTGAGGCTGTGGCAGTGCTGTCCCTGGAAACCCTGCCTAATGATTCGGAATGCTGGAAAACTCTCCAGTTCTGTTTGTGGGGCGAGTCCTGCTCTGCTTAGTAACATATTCAAGGATCTCAGAGCCCAGGCGGTCTGTCTGAATTTTAGCATAAATCTCTCCTGCTGCACGTCAGGCATATTGTCTCATCTCAACGTCACTAGAGATGGAGGAACTGCCACTTGCCACATTTCTTTGAGAATGGATAGTAAATGTTCCGTTCCCTTTCCTTTTTCTCATCCAGGCTCAACATTTCAATCTCTAGTGCCTTAACTTAGAAATTCAGATTGAATAGTGTTTCATTTTCTAACCACCAACAATGGAATAGGGACCTTCAACTACCATTTCCCTTAGGGAGAATTTCATGCCTAGAGCCTCAGTCTGGCCATGCAGGATATTCTCCATTACATACTTAGTTATTCTGAAATATGGAAAGGATCTTCCCTAGAACTTTGAAGTGGATTTTGTCCTTTTTAAATCTATCTTATCCCCCCCCCCATATCTTTCCTGGTTCAGTAGCTTTTCTAAATTTCATTTCTTCTCCCTGAAACTTCAAAAGCATTTTCTTGACAAGAATAAAATTGTCGACAGTGCACCAACCTCTTTAGCAAAGTATCAGGCCTATTTAAAATAAGTCCTCTCTTTCTTCTTCAAGAATTTTACAGATTGACAGCCTAATGACAGAGTCAGATGGTAATGTATTAATGATGGGGGAAAGAGTAAAATGTATACCTTAAAGTGATGTGGGAAATAAAAGTTTAAGTGAAAGTAAGAAAGTCTTTTTATAAAATCCTATGGCAGGAATGACAGAAAAAAAAATTCTGTAAAATAAAATAAAAAATGATACCCATTATATAGGCAGTGAAAATCTTTACAGGAAGCAAGAGATCTCTGTCGAGAGTAGAAGTAGCAAGGCATATTCAAATGAAAAGAGACTGATAGCGTATCAGCATTAAATGACCTATACAAAGGATACATGTAAAGAGCACATTAAAAATCAATGGAACACCATCCATGATATTAACAGTGATGCACAAAAGAAAACTGATCTATCCATTCACTATGAACAGAAACATGACCTAGTGAATTCAATTTAACAGACATCAAAGAGCATCTATGTACTAGCTTATATGAAGGGGCTGGTGAAAAAAAGATTAATGAACTTCCTTCAAAGTGCCTATAATTAGAAGAAAGGGTAGGGGATTAGAGACCTGAGCCTATTTGTATAACACAATTTAAACTCCATAATTACTTGTCCCAATAAGGAACAAGTAAGTACCTCTGCCTCCCTTGGAAGGAAGCTAAAGGATATAGGTCAAGGAGGCAAGTAAAAGTCTTAGAACAAAAATGACAGTGAAATAAAACATTAAGGTTAATAATGACAATGATCAACAAAATAACAGCAAGCTACTTCTCAACGAAACTCCTAGGGTCAGCCATTGAGTTAGGAGCTAAAGGGTTGTCTCCATTTAACCCTCTCATTAACTAAACTATGTAGGTAGTACTCTAATCTGCATGTCCACTGATAAAGTGATGGAAGCCTAAGGCGGTCAAGCACTTGCCCCAGATGTCACAACCAATGAGTGGCTAAGCTTGGATGATCATGTAGGTATGTCTGACCCTAAGCTCTTAGCCAAGTACCTGGCAGTTGGAGACTTAGTAAAAGAAAAAAATGAATGAGCATAGTTTGATTTAGCATTAAAATAACTAGCTGATGTGGTCAATTCTGTAAAACAAATTAGTCAATTCACTGAGAAAGAAAATCAGCTAAACGGGCTGTCTGAACTGCTTGGCACCATGCAGCTCAATTAGTTAATAAACAGAACTGCTCCCTCATAGGTAGCCAAGGATATTCTGGCTACCACAGATACAAAGGCTGTGAAAAGAGGAAGGATTTGGGCCCCAGCCTGGCTCAGGTTTGGAGGAGACAGACCCAGCAGGTGACCTTGGGCAAGCACTTAAGTATCTGAGGCCCGGAACCCTCATCAGTAAAAAGGAAGTAATACTATCTAACAGTTCTCTAGACAAACTGTTTTAGTGGGCTTCCAAAATGTACATATTCACTTTTACGAACTTAGTTGTCAAGTTCCAGTGTCGCCTTGCAATTCCCTCAGTTTCTTAATGCATCTTCCAGGTGATCTTGAATCTGTCCAGATATTGCACATCTGAAGACTCAGCAGAGGCCATGCTGAGAGGCTCTGCAAGGATTGCAGCCATTTACAGTTATTAAAACTCAGAAAGGGTGACCTATGAATTCACAGGAACAATGGCACATACATTATACACAGAAAGTGAATCTACCACACTCGAAGAAAATTATCATAGCATTCTTCTTCACTGGGAAAACTCAGAAAACTAGTTCCAAAATATGAAATAATATCTTTGAAAGCAAAAAAGTATTGGTGTAATGTCATTTATTGTGTTGTCCATCAATTTAGTCATTTCTTTAGCATAATAGAAAAATAACCTTGGAATAACAGTTGGAAAGTTATAAAGCTGAAGGCATAGCTTACAATTAAGACGTTAAAAGTTAATTCAACTGTTTCTGAAAACAATGGCCATAAAATGCAAAAACATAAATTCATGAAAAATTTGACACGTAAACTCTTAGCTTTACTTAGATAATATAATAAAGATCAGATTTAAATACTACATTTTGGGCTTTCTTATTTCTTTTTAAATAATTACTGTAACAACTTATTCTTCTGCTAATGCACACAACACAGACTTTTCCCTTTTCTCTAATTAAAAAATGTGAATATTAATCATTCAAAGAGGTATTATAATTGCATAGCTTGATGAATACTAATAAAATCCTATCCAACATCTGGCTTAAGAAATAGATTATTACCAAAATGTTTAAAACTCCAAGTTTGCCCCAATACCTCCCCTCTCCATCCTTAAATAATCCCTCTCCTCAATTTTTTTATCATTTCCTTACTTTTTTCATATTTATATACCAAAAGTGTATATCTCTTATAATTTAGTGCTTGCTTTCACCCATTTACAACATTTATATCAATAAAATCATGAGTGTGTATTTCTTCTTTGAGTTGCTTTTTCTCTTAACATTTCTTGTGCAATTCTTCCATTTTGGAACTTGTGACCGTGGGCCAATTTTGGCCGTTAATGTAAAGTATGTCATTATATAAATATACCAATATATTAATCCACTCTGCTCTTATATTATTTACATTATCTTACTATGACAAACAATGCTGCTATGAACCCTTCTCTTGGTGCAACAATTTCTCTAGGATGTATACCTAGCGTTAGAACAGCTACGACACTGAATACATGTTTCTTCAATGTGTTAGGTAGTGGCAGATTACTTTTCTAAATGGTGTACCAACCATTCTCACCAACAAAGAGTATTATTTTCAGTTGCATTACATCCAAGCAAAACTTTATTGATATATCATATACATACAGAGGATGTCAAAAAAAATGCATACACATTTTAAGAAAGAAAAAACTGCTAAAATTACGCTGATGGTAATCACTTTGAGCACCTCTTGTAATAGCAGAAGTCAAACATGACTTGTATTCATCTTTTGTTATTGGTGTATATTGAGTATTACAATTTTAATACAGTTTTTTCCTTTCTTAAAATGTGTATACATTTTTTGGCACCTTTAGTATATATATTTACCAGAATTTTTAGGTTTTTCCAATCTAATCACTGCAAAATGGTATCTAATTGAAGCTTTAAATTGCATTTTCTTGATTACCAATGAGTTAAGTATATTTTCCATGCTTATAGTAGCCGTTTATATTTCCTCTTCAGTGAAATGCTTGTTCAAGTCATTTGCATGTTTTTCTATTAGCTTAATTATCTTTTTATTATTGATTAATAATTGAATTCCTTACATATTCTGGTTGCAAATCCTTCATTGGAACATAAGTTGTCTTACTATAGCTTTATTTCTCACTTTGTGGTGTTTTGATGAATACAAATTTTTAATTTCAGCATTCTCAAAATTATTGAAGTTTTCTTTTATATTCTACACTTTTTATGACATATTTTAACATTTCTTCCCTACTCTAGGTAATAAAGATATCCTCCTAAATTATCTTATAAAAGTTTTAACATCAGCCCATTTATAATAAAAGTTCACAGCAAGTTAGGAATTGCGGGGAATTACCTTAGTTTGGTAAAGAGGATCTATGAAAACCCTAAAGGTAACATCATACTAATGGTGAAAGATGGAATGCTTTTGCTTAAATATTGACAACAATGCAAGGATCTCTGATTTCACTACTGTATTCAACATATTACTAGAAATTTTAGTTACTGTAATACATTAAGAAATAAAGACATAATTTGCATAAAGGTGTACAGATGGGAAAGGATGAAATAAAATAATAAATAAAAATAAAAAAGAAACATAATTAAAAAAAGAAAAAATTAAAAGGAAAAAAATCAGAGACAGGTCTAAGATGGTGGATTAGGTCAATTCTATGCCTACTGCATCCTAGGATCACACTAAAATTACAAATAAATTATAGAACAATCAACCTCAAGAATCATCTTAAGTCTAGATGAACAGAAACTCTATAACTAAGGATATAAAGAACAGGCAACATTGAGACTGGCAGGAGGAGCGGAGATGCAAAACGGTCTGATCCCAAACCTACAGATAGTGGTTGAACACTGGGAGAGAATACCTCAATAGTGGAGGTCACTATGGAACAGGTCCCAGCCTCATACTGGGCTCCCCAGCCCAAGGCTCCTGTCCTGGAAAGAGGAGTTCCCACAGCATCTGGCAGTGAAAACCAGTGAGGACTCTGTCCGCCTGTCTCGGTTAGACAGAAAGCAGCTGGAAACCCTGACACCCTCTTATAAAGTCTGCACACAGACTCACTCACTTGAAAACACTAACCAGGTACCTGGTGGAGGGGTGGAAACTCAAGCGGCCCAGAGATATGGCAGGGGAAAAACTGAGTTGTGTGGCTTCAGGGCCAGAACTGGAGGGACAGGAGTCATTAGTGTCCCTGTGTGGAGTTTGACACATATGT
Organism: Hipposideros armiger; assembly: GCF_001890085.2. Taxonomy (NCBI): domain Eukaryota; kingdom Metazoa; phylum Chordata; class Mammalia; order Chiroptera; family Hipposideridae; genus Hipposideros; species Hipposideros armiger. The sequence goes on from NW_017731558.1 coordinate 861,219, forward strand.
AGCCTATAGGGGGTGCCATTTTTTCTGTGCTGAGTCCTCCCCTGAAAGGCCAAGTCTGGGGCTGCAATGGTCTGGTGGAATCTGTGCATGCACCTTGCTTTGGTGATGCACTGGGTCCCTGTCCCCTGCATAGTTCGTGCTATACTGCCTGGGAAACTCTTGACTGCTGGGCTGCTGGCCCAGCCCCATAGGCTGTGGAAGACTTTTTGCAACAGCAGACAAACTATGAGGGGCCAGGAAATGTTTGGTGGTGGGCAGTGATCCCAGACCTGTGCCACAGAGTCTCTTGGGCAGCTCCCAGGGACCTGAGGGCCTGAGGCAGGCAGAGGCTGGCCACAGTGTTCTCGGTGCATTTTTGTGGGGCTGTCATGAACCTGGCACTGGTTCAGGAGCTAAAACTACATTGACTTTGTAGAAACCACTACCCATACCCCTTAGCACCCTGGAACCCCAGCCCACCCATGTAAAACTGTATTGCCAGAGGTACTCTTGATGCCTGAGAGGCCAGCCCCATCTCACAAGTTGCAAAAGCCTTTTACAGCAGCAGAAGGCATGTGACACACCAGAGAGCTTTTGGTGGTGGAAAATAATCCAAAACCTGCACTGCAGCCACTACTGGGCAGCTCTCGGGGCTCTGTGAGCCCGAAGCAAGCGGTGGCTGGCTGCAGTGTTCTTAAGGAGTTGTGCAATGTGGTCATAGGCCAGTATTCAAGCAAGAACTGAATCTGCATTAACTTTTTTAAAACCACTGACCATGTCTCATGACTCTCTGGAATTCTGCCCCACCCAGCTAGTGCTGCGTCACTGAGAGCACTCTCAACACTGCATCAACCAGCTCAACCCACACACCTAAGGAGGCTCTTTCAACAGTTGTGCTTTACAGGCAGCAGGTGGATGGCAATAGGCCTGGGGAGCCCTGGGCCTTCTGATGAGCTGCCACAGGCAAAATACTGGTGGCAGCCAGTCTCGATTTGTGGCGAGGCCACTCCCACGTGCCTCCAGGTCCAGCACAGGCACCAGCCAACCACATATAGCTTTATGGCACTGACCAAGCAGCTGAAGGTCAGTAACAGGCAAGGCTGAAATGGGCCTGCATGGGAGTCCCTCTGAAGAGACACTAGAAACAGCACACTCAGAGGCCAGCTTCAGATGACAGCAGAGCACTACCTGGTTAGCCCCACAAGTGTTACACCCAAAGGAGAGTCTCAACAAACACAAGAGCCTGTGGGGGTGAAGTCTCCTCTGAGAGGTCAGCCCCTATACAGCAGCTCATATTCTGTGGGCCTAGCCAAACCTCACAGTCAGTAAGCCTGGGAGTCAATCCCACCCACTGATGCACCAAAAGCAACCAAGGCTCAACTACAAGAGAACACACAAAACACACTCAAGGGACACTCCCAGCACACACACACACACACACACACACACACACACACACACACACGCGAGATCAGGGAGACTGTATCATTGGACCACACAGCACACATACTACATAAGGACACCCAGCAAAGACTGAGAGACATAAGAGATGTACCAAATACATAGAAGCAAACAGAGAGGCAGCCAGAATGAGGAAACAAAAAAGCATGTCCAAAATAAAAGAACAGGAGAAACCTCCAGAAATAGAACGAAGTGAAATGGAGGCAACCAACCTACCAGTGACAAGAGTTTAAAACATTTTTTATAAGAATAATTAAGAAATTTAGGGAAAATTTTTACAAAGAGATAGCAAGATCATTTCTAAACATGTTGGGTTTGTTTCTGGGCTCTTTGTTCTGTCCTGTGGGTCTGTTTACCCCATTGCTGATACCACACTGACTAAATCACTGCAGTTTTATAAGTATCACTGTTTCATTTGGCAAGATCCCACCCCACCCCTTGTCCTTTGTCGTCAGGGGTTCTTGGCCTTTTACTCCTCTCTATAAATTTTAAAATCAGCCTGTCAAGTTCCAGGAAAACCCTGTTGGGCAGGAATAATATCCGTACTATATTATCTTACTACTCATTAAACCTTTACTTTAATAATTTCCATTTATTTAAGACATTTTAATATTTTTATAAAGTGTTAGCATTTTTTATAAAGGTTCTGCACATTTTTCATTAGATTTATCCCTAACAAAAGCAGCTCATTTTAGCTGCTAAAGTAAAATGGATATTTTGAAATAAAACTTTCTGTTTATTACTAGCATATAGAAATAAAAGTAACTTTAAATTTTTTTATTTTGTATCTGGCAAACACTTATTAATAACTCATTTGTACCCACATCATACATCATACTCAATGGAGAAAGGCTAAAAGCTTTCCCCTTAAGATCAGGAACAACACAAGGCTGCTCATTTCCACCACTTCTATTCAACATAGTTCTAGAAGTTGTAGCCACAGCAGTCAGACAAGAAAATGAAATAAAAGGCATCCAAATTAGAAAGGAGGAAGTAAAATTGTCATTATACGCAGATGACATAATACTATATATAGAGAATCCCAAAGACTCCACCAAAAAACTGTTAGAACTGATAAATGAATTTAGTAAGGTAGCAGGATACAAATTTAATATTCAGAAATCAGTTGCATTTGTATACACCAATAATAAACTATCAGAAGAAGAAATCAGGAAATCAACTCCTTTTACAATTGCTTCAAAAACAATAAAATATCTAGGAATAAAAGACATGTACTCAGAAAAATTATAAGACACTGAAGAGAGAAATCAAAGAAGATGCAAATAAATGAAAACACATACGATGTTCATGGATAGGAAGAATTAATATAGTTAAAATGTCAATACTATCTAAGGCAATATATAGATTCAATGCAATTCCTATCAAACTACCAAGGGTATTTTTCTCAGAAATAGAGCATATAATCCTAAAATTTATATGGAACCATAAAAGACCCCAAATAGCCACAGCAATCTTGAAAAATAAGAACAAAGTGGGAGGGGCCGGCCGAGTGGCTCAGTTGGTTAAGAGTTGGCTTAAGAGCGCGAGCTCTGAGCAACAGGGCCGTCGGTTCGATTCCTACATGGGCCAGTGACGCTGTGCCTGAGCTGAGCTGTCGCTCACTGAGCAGCCAACAGGTGGCAGGATGGCTCAGCTGGTATAACAACAAGACTGCCTGTTTGATGGTGGGTTATGCCCACCTGCAACTAAGACTGAACTCGGTTTGGTGATGGACTATGCATGCCCATCTGCAACTAAGACTGAACTCAGAACCTTGAGCTGAGCTGCCACCCAGATGGCTCAGTGGATAAAGCATGTGCTCTTAACAACAAGGCTGCTGGTTCAGCTCCCTCATGGGATGGTGGTTACACCCACCTGCAACTAAGGTTGAACACAGCACCTTGAGCTTAGAGGCCACGAGCTGCTGCCAGGAAGCCAGGTGGCGACTGGCGCCCTCCACAACGAAAACTGAAGAACAACTTGGGCTGGTCCCTTTCCCCAATTCCCCAACACTGTTCCCCTCCCCCAATTCCCCAATAAAATCTTAAAAAAAAAAAA
>NW_017731558.1:866113-877151 GCF_001890085.2 Hipposideros armiger
GGAATTGTAATAGATATGTATGATATTGGGGGTGGGGGAGGAGTTGGGCGGCAGATTGGAGGAGGGGGATTGCCACTTTGAGGGGTAAAAAGTATAACTATTGCACTGTGTTGTACACCTGAAATAATTAAAAAAATTTTTTAAATGGCGAAGATTAAAGACAAAAAAAATAATTCATTTGTAGATTCTGTTGGGTTTTCTATAGAATTATGTTGTCTCTGAATAATTACAGTTTTGTTTTTCCTTTCCAACTCTTACACCTTTTATTTTGTTTTCTTAAGTTATATTGATGGCTACGACTATTGACACATTGGTGAAGTATTAGAAGACATTTTAACCTTTTTATCTCCCAATTTTAAAGAAAATGCGTTTAATGTTTCATCATTATATTTGTATCAAGGCATTAACAGGCATATTTTATTAGGTTAGGGGATCTATTCCAATTATTTTGAGTTTTATCATACATGTTGACTTTAATTAAATGCTTTTTATTCATTTATTAAAAGGATTATATAATTTTCTCCATTAAAATCTGTTAAAATGGGGGACTAATTTTCTAATATTAAACCAACCTTATATTTCAAAAACCAACTAATTTTTGAGTTCTGGTTTGTTTGCAATTTTCTGGTATTTTCGTAATGAGATTGGCCTGCAATTTTATTTTTTGTATTTCCCTTGTTTAGTTTTAGTATTAAGAGCAGCTTTACTTCATAAAATGAGCTAGAGTAATGCTTATTTTCCTATTTTTTTGAAAGTATTTGTGTAAGATTGGAATTATCTGGTCTTTCAATACCTAGCGGAAACTCGCTAACAAACTACTTAGAACTGGTGTTTTATTAATGAGAAGTTTTTAAATTATCAATGTATTCTTTTAATCACTATAGAACAATTCAGATTTTCTTTTTTTCCTTGAGTAAATTTCTATAACACATATTTTCTAAGAATTTTATCACTCCACTAAGTTGTCAAAGTTATTGTCTTAAAATTGTTCATTACACATCACACAATTTTAGAATTAGTGTACCTTTCCAGTGAATTGAAATTTTTATTATCATGCCATGAGTTGTATAGCAATGAATTTTGTTTTAAAGTCTGTAGTGTCTAACAGCAGTCAAGTTACACTAGCTCAATTGTGGTTTGTATTTTCTTCATATATCATCTTTTGCCCATGCAGTCAACCTTTCTAAGATTCAGGTATGTCTCTTGAAAATAGAACATCACAAGATTTATTCTATTATATCTTCGTCTTTTAACTGCAGGATTTAGTATATTTACATAAACTGGGATTATTAGTATGTTTGAGTTAATTTCTAGCATTTTTTTATGCCTTCTTTTTGTCCCACTATTTAAAAAGAAAATCTCATCTTGGCTTGTTTGATATTGATTGAGATTACTAGTTTGGAAGATATAGATATCTTTATAATTATTTTCCTGTAAAAATACTAACATGCATTTATTTCTGACTTAATTTGGTGTTCCAACTTTTCCCAAGATTAATTAACTCAAGGAATTTTTAAAAAATTAAATAAAAGAGGAAATACAATAGAATCCAGTGAAATATAAAGGCAATCTATGAACTTTAAAGTCAGGATATTAGAAGTCCATATTTATTATATATTTAACCCAATCCTCCTTGGCATTGGAGTCTTTAATAAACTTATCTCAGGACCCGTTGCTACAAACTTTGGTGACAATTGAGAAAGCATAATTTCCCCTCCAGCACAGGGACCTGCAGAGCCCTGAGACAGGAACCATTCTAAAAGGTGATCAGCAGGATGATGGTGTGTGCTGTCTTCACTTAACAAGAACCAAGTAATCCCTTCCCTGTTAGGGATTTTCCAACTGCCCAGTGGGAAACTATGAATTTGATTAGTTCTAAGAACAGATCAGGAGGTTGTAAAAGTAATATCTTTCTTACTGGATTTTGTCCTCTTCTTCCTGGAGACTCTGAAGATGCTAGGCAAAGACTAGGGTGCCCAGCCTAAGAGGCATAACTGATGTACTTTATTTAATGAAGCAGTTCTTGATCCTATTCAGAAGCCATGGAAGTAAACATTTTCATCATTAATGTTCATTTGTTGATCAAGAAATTGTCACTTGAAAGTAAATCACTTCCAACCACTCTAATCTTTCAAGAACCAAAGTAGCAAAAAAACGTGTGAGAAGGAAAAAACGTTAGTCGGATCAAAACATAGCATGACCAAAAAAATTCACATGGACGCTCTGAGTGGGCAGCTGTCTGAGTGATGAGTCAGGGTTAGACAGCCTAACCAGCAGCGATGCAAAGAAATGACAGAGGTGAGAGTGAGGGACGAGGACCTGCCCACCACATAGGGGACATTTGCAAGCTTTGGCTCCTTTTATCCAGACAGAGACTGCTGAAGTAGGTGTTCTTCTTTCCATTTTATAGATGACAAGCAGACTTGGGGAGGTAAAATGACTTGACTAATACAGCAAATAGAGGGGGAAAATGGCCACATCTCCATGATGGCACAGCCTATATTCTTTCCACACATTATGCTGTTTCTGAAGTGTTCAGTATCACTTCCCACTGTAGAAGATTCTAGTGTTCCTGGCCTGGGGGGTGACACAGTCACAGGAGAAGGGATCATGGCAGGCACCAACCATTCCAAATGTCGGGCAGTTCGTCATTCCTTCTGTTGGCTCGAGTGCTGCCTGGAACCTCAGGTGTGGTAAGATGCCAGTAATACTTTATTGAGGGCTTCCTTTCTGTCTCCTTAATTAAATCTCCTTTAGGATCCAATTACAATAAGGTATCTCTTTATTTGGCAAAGCAAAGCTTTCCCTCAGCAAGTCCACAGGGATATGAAGGATAGCAGGAAGTAACAAAGTCAACGTCTGCTTCCTTGACAGTTTCTTCTTTAATAAAGTCATGTATGCCAAATGTGTTTAAGACTTGTTATCACTCTGGATTCAGTATGATGTCAGGAAAGATTTTGAGCATCAGGAAACCACAGAGGAAATGTTGTGGGGCACACAGGATACCCGAGCGACCACAGAGCAGAACACCCAGTGATACATGTGACGATGACGCAGTCCTCTGCCAGGAGGAGGCAATGTCATTTGTTTGCTTTGGTAGCCATTCTAGAGAACCATAACCACCTCAAGAGCCCATCAAGCGACAGTCCTGCGGCTACAGAAAGGTCATGGACGCTGCACACCCATTCTCCTCTTACCTGATTCATCATTCACAAAATCTACTCAGGTTCCAAGCAACCCAAAACCGTTATGATAATTAGCATGTTTCTAAGACAAAACCACTAAGGTGGTGGTTTTAAAATTCAATAAATTCCATGTTTTCAATTTACATTTTAGCTTGTTTTTCATGGGAATTTGTGTTGGTGGGGAAATACTTTGCTTGTTGCAAACAGATGCATGTTTGCTCTAGGGCAAGCGATAAGGAGAGCTATTTTAGGAAGGAGTCTGTATGACTAGGGTTGGGGGAGATAACACTGATATGTGAGCAAGGTCACTGATAACTTTGTGGGCAAATAATCCTTCGGATATGCCAAGAGATGCTATCAGCCAAAAAAGGCTGAGTCATACATATATAATCTTGGCCTGAATTAGTTGGACTGTGGGTGGAGGGGTAGGCATGGTAATCTGTAGAAACTAAAACAGAGAGACGTGAACTTAGCCAGAGTTAGGCCTGAGCCCCCTTTCGACACAGTAATTTTCCCAACTGACTTCTTGCATTCAGTGGCTCATAATTTCAATCATGTGTTATCAACCTGCCTGACAGATACATTTTTCAGCCTGGACGTTCATGGCACCGTCACGTCTCAATGGAGTCACCCCAAAGTGCTTCTTGCCTCTTATTTGCTTAACTTGAATATCATGGGAAACACTGTCTTCTGAGTTCCAGCTGTGGACTCTGTCTTTCTATTTATAACTAGGCTTTACCATGCCTTATCTTTTGGACCTGACACTTGACACTACTCCTCTGATTTGGACATTTTGCTTCTGCTCACCATGAAGCCTTTCCTGAGAGCTGAGTCCTGTGTCAATAACCTTTGAAGCAGATACTATTAGAATGTCCACTCACAGATTGTTAAATAACTTAGGAAGAAGACTTGCCAAACATTGAGCAGCTGGCAAGAGAAGAGCTAGAGTTTTCACCTAGAAAGCCTGATTCCAGAGCTGACACCTTTAGCCACTACACTATGAATTTATCTTTTGATAGGATCCAAAGCAGAACTCATTCATTTAAAACTCCAGTCTCTGATATTAGTACTATTTACTCCAATTCAAATCAAATTTATTAAGTACTTGCTATGTGCCAAATGATAGATAAGCACTTCAACATACCGATTTTTTTTAACTAACACTTATTAACAACTATCTATAGCAGGTACTGCTCAAGAGGGTAGGGGTATGACGGTAAGTAGGTGTGGTTCCTTTCCTCAGGGACTACCTGTCACAGGTCATTAAAAACCAATATGATAAATACTTTAATAGTGTAGGATTAGAAGAGAAAGCACTGAAGTTGTTCTGAGATGGCCATTTCTTGACAAAAGAAATGCCACTTAAGTAGTGTCTTATAGGATACATGTTGCAAAGAGGGTAACCCTGGGGATGTGTGTGTGCGGTGTGGGAGCATATTAAAAGTCAAGGGGTCTGAAGAGTGTGACATGCAGGGATCTACAAGTGTGAGACAGGCTAGAAAAGTAGCCCAGGGCTAGAGTGTGGTTTTCCAGTCTATGCTAAAGTTTGGACTTTATCCTATAGACCAGATGTCATACCTACAGGTGTCAGGCAGGTAGGGCCAGTGAGGGGATCAGACTGAGTGACCAGCAGCAGGGAAAACAGGAAAGTATGTGCCACAGCTGAAGACAATAGCTGCCTCTCAGTTCATGTAAGTTAGATCCAGGCTTTCCAGACCCTGGAGTTGTTCATAACAATTCCTAAATCCAGATTTTTATGTGAAATCTCCACATTTTTCATTGTAGTGCCTAGAGCCACAGCATTCCTAGAGTAGGCACAATTTTCTCTCTGCTCATAGTAACTAAACATTTCATCGTTATGACTCATGCATTCAAAACTAGACAAAAAGTTTACATTAAATTGATAGTGACATTGTCAAGAATCAAAGTTTGAAAAAACTCGAATCTGACAAGGATGGCTAATTTGGAAATGACCATGCCTCCATGGAAAGATAGGATGTTTCTTGCAGAACCTTACCACTATCAGACGTGAAGGGCATACATGAATGTTTTCAGTGGAATGGTCTACAGTTGTCAATAAATATGGGTCTGTGATGAAACAGGACTATAAAGGCTCTTGGGACTCACCTAAAAAAAGTGCTTACAGAAGAGAAGGGTCCAGTGGGCTAGATTCTATTGGCAAAAATGAAGAAGAACGCTCCACAAATAGTTTCCAAAATGTTGCAGCTTTATATACACTGAGACTAGCTAGCCAAAAATTGTGACTGGGAAATGCAAAAATGAATTCATCTCTCTTGGATAAGCTAAAAAACAACTTCCTGGGGACAACAGTAATAGATTTCCTACTAAAGAAACCATGACAGCTTTGTATTCAGCGTGGAAAAGTATGCTAGTGCAAGGCAAAAACGAAATCTCAAAGGTCACTGACATCCTCGCATAGAGAAAAAGTTACAATGTTGCTAACAGTGAGCAAAGGAGTCACCAACAGTAACACGATAGAATTCCTACTAATATATTATTCAGTATTTGACAGCCCACAGGGCCTCACCTGTTTCTCCAAACACAATATACATAGTCTGTGCAGCCTTTCAATCACACACTGTCTCAAGAGCCTGGCTTAAGTACCCCATTCATCTCTCACCTGCCACACAAGTGTTGCACCTTGTTTATATATCATTCTTTGTTTTCTTTCTGCAAAGCCCTTTAGCTATAAGCACCAACCCCTCCCCTGTTGATCAAGCTTGTTCCTCGCAATGCCTATTTCCAGCAGCACCTGCATGGTCAGTTACAGCGTGCACCCTTATGGTGGGGAGGAGTCAACCCAATGTCTGTGTCCCCAAAAATAAAACCCTGACAACTTTGCTGGTAGATCACTGCACTGCTGTGGAGCCTCAGCTGTTCTACACCCCGCTCCCATGTAATCTCTCTCCATGAGTTATTATGCCAGAATATAAGATGCTGACCTTTACAGACATCTAAGAAAGAGCTTAGTGCCGGGCATACTGATGAGTACATATTAGGTAGTCATTGCCTAAATTTAATGAGTGCTTATTATGTACCAAGCAGTTTGTATGGACTCTTTTCTTTGTCTATGAGTCCTGTTTTACAAACAAAGAAACTGAAGTACAGAGGTCTGTGTAATTTTCAAGGTCACCCAGCCAGATTAAACAGCAGAACTGGGATGTGAATTGGGACTGCATGGTACGAGGATCAAAGCTATATGTCTAATTACTGCCTTCCTGATTAGGAAGGTATCTATTATTTTTCACCAGTAGTTGCTTGCTGCCTCTCTCTATAAAGCTCTATGCTCTCCTTGCTCACTCTGGCAAGTTCCTTGTCTAAAAAATGTATCCTCATAAATCAAGACTGCCAAAAGATTTAAGGCAGTAGAAATAAGGAAAAATCCAATTTCTCCCTGGAAACCGCCTGGGACTTTCAAAAGCACAGCAATTCTGGATACTAGAGACCTGGATTAAGTCCGCTGAGAAACAGGATGTTAAGGCAGGTATACACGATTAATTATAGGATTCAAAAGATTATCTCTGGGAGGGAGCATGTGAGTCAAGTACTAGGAGAGAAAGTTCTGGTGAATTCCAATAGTTAAAAGAGAGAGAAAAGAACAAAGGGGGAAGGCTTGGAAAGCCTGTTGGAAAGGAAAGGAGAGGTCTCTACTGCCCACCGTCTTCTAAGACCCTTAATGGGTCTTGTTGGTCACCTACTTAGCAGGTGGGGTTTTATCTAGAAGAAAACACTTTTACAAAGGAAAGTCCAAGAGACTAGATCTTGATTATTCTCAACACACACACACACACACTAATGATGTGACTTGATAGAGGTATTAGCTAAGGCTACAATGGCTACCATATTGCAATATATAAACTATTGAATCAACATGTTGTATACCTTAAACTTACACAATACTATATGGCAAATATATTTCTATTAATTTTTAATTAAGATAAATAAACAGTACAATAAGATTACATTTAAAAAAATGAAAAGTAAGTAAGCAGGAACTCAAAAGATTAAAACTGGGTGAAGATTCTAAGTTGGTCCCTCTCTACCAAAATAGAAAATGCATTGTATCATTTGGATATTAGGAATCTAAGAAGAGAGTTTCAGATAATGCATCTCTATAAAAGAATACTCTAAAGAAAGAAGGCCTCGTGTTTCTCTTTCATTCACTCATTTACTCAAAATTGTCTTTGATATCACTGCTTCAGACTCTAGCATGATTAAAGTCCTCTGGGGAGCTGGTGTAAGAGGTTTGCAAATCAGAGACTGCATTTCCAACAAGTTCCCAAGTAACGCTGCTGGTGCCTGAGCACACCTTCAGCTGCAAGACTCTGTATAACTGCATGCGACCCCCTAGATGCGTACATCCTGGGCATGGAAACGAGGCCAGGCTACAGTGAGACATGGGGAACAGGAACTGCAAGGGGCACACAACAGCTCCCAGCTTAGGGCTGTCCTCTAGCCAAGCATTTCTCTCAACTATTTGGAGCCTCCTAGAGTTTTCCATGGCAATAAAGACGGGCTATAGGCAAATTCAGCCAAATTTTTCTATTTTTAAATAAAAGATATAGAGTTGATTCCAACAGGCTTTCATGCACATGAGATAAACATACATGTATAAGTTGCATGTATAAATATATATATATATATATATATTCTGTATAATATATCATATACATAATAAACATTTACATTACATTTACCTATAATACATTTGCAAATCGCACTGCACTGACTTCAAAGGAGAGGTGAGTAAACGACCTGCTGCACCTGATCTCAGGTTGCAGGCATTGTTTTCAGCTCCAGGTTTTAACAGGAGAGGGGAACGACCAAGTACATCAGGTAAGCACAAAAGGATCAGATGTGGCAACTGTTGTCTGAAAATGTTCCCACTTTCTAATACCTCCGTGTGAAAAAATCCCCCTGGTTTGTTTTGTTTTCCCAGATTAAGAGAACAATATAGTCAATCATCTGCTCATTTTTTGCCTCCATTTAGAGATGTCTAGTGTTCCAATGATCTCATCCCAGGCCCTGGCCCTTGGCATAAATATCTTTTCATTTTCTTTACGTGGTGTCTGGTCTTTTTCTTATCATAATTTGATTGCTCTGGTTCACATGTGTTTTGTTACAAACTCTCTAGACAGGAAATACAAAATACACAGGAAATACATAAATATTGATCCATTTGTTGATCCAACAACAGTTGCCAAGTGTCTATTACATGGAAGGCACTGGGGGTGGAGGGAAGTAAGATCATCTCCTGTCCTGAAGACGCAAATTACAAGTAGAAGTCACAGTGTTACTGGTTAAAGGTTTGACACCCCACTGTGTGCCTGGATTAAGAGGATGTAGTATGTGAGATAAATAATTAATGTTTCCTGGAAAGTCACAGTTTAGTGTTTTTCACCAAAAAGGTAGTCTTAAAAATCAAATTAGTGATTTCCTGTGATTTTGTGATTTAATTGAAAGTCAGCGGGAGCAGTAAGAGTCCATTTCTGAACACTAGTATCAGAAACTGCTGTTGTTAAATCAAAACAAACCTCATTCTCTTTCAGAGAATTGTAACTTCAAGGAGACAGGACATCCCAGAGGGTAAGTGCTCACCTGCTCAGTGATCAGCTGAGGTATCTGTGCTTTTTGTATCTTTCTGCAAATAGAAACAAAAAGAAAAGAAACAGCGGCAGCCCCTGTGCCTGCTGGGAAGAGCAGAGAACACCACTGCCAATACCTGGCACTGTGCCAGTCACTCCCAGGCCACCCTCCCCTTTCAGACCTGCTCTGTATGTGTCCACTGCGAAGGGGACTGAAACTCAGAGAAGTTAAATCTTTTCAAAAGTCACAAAGAAGCCATAGGCCCAAAATTCCAGCCCATCTACAATTGATCTTGCTGTAGCCCACGCTAGGTGAGGACCCAAGGTCCAGCCTCACGGAAAAGTACCTGATGAAGTGGTGACTCCCCAATTTTCACACAGAGCCTCAGAAGCATTTTACCATTTTAGTTACTGAGACCTTTCAATGGTACTACAGAAAGTTCACAGAAAACTCTGCCAGTTTACTTTCTGTATTTGGACCCCAAGCCAGCTGATCTTGGAAGCAAATCACTTCCATAGCACTACTGACAGATTCATTTCAGATGGCTGACAGGACTGGAGCGCACAAAGGTCATTTATGATATATACTGTTTATAACTAACTATAAGATTGAAAGATATCACCTCAATGTGTCACACGAACATTTTATTGACCAGGAAAATGGAGTGGGATACTTCACTTCAAAGGGGCACATAAAAAAGATGTGGTAGGAAAAGTGAAGTAGGTACATGGTAATTCAGCTTAGGGAAGAAATACATATAGAGAGAACATTTAATAGAAATGTATTTTACTCATTCATTCATTCAAGAGCTATTTAATGATTGCTTCTGTATTCAAACTAAGAGAAAATCTTTTACACATGCATGATGTTTAATGATGTACCAGTCCCCCATCTCCTTTGGACATCTCTCTTTGTCCCTGAAGTACCATTACTAACCCACATTTCCTAGCAATGGGTTTCTAAACCTACGCATTAATTTATTTACACATATCCCCTTCTAAGAAATTTGAACCCTTAAGACTAAAACTTGTAAATGATAATATTTGGCTACGCTTCTACAAAAACTACCTTTAGGCGAGATTTGCATTACAATGTAATTTAGTGGGAATTCTCCACTTACTCCTTATAACTTTTCTAATTTCAGGTTACATTCAAATAAGGGGGAATCAGCAGACTAGAATTTTGATATCCTCTTCCAATATAAGGAAAACTAGTTACTATATTATTTGTCTGTGGATACAATAAAATAAAGGTAGACCACCACATGTGAGCTTTTTGGAACTAGAAGCCAAGTATCTTCTAGGAACACCCATGTGAGCTTTTTGTAACTAGAAGCCAAGTATCTTCTAGGAACACCTACTTTTCTTGAGTTCCACTGGCGTGATAGATCATGGATGAGCAATGGCTTTGTAAAGTGTACAAGACTATTAAAATGCATATTACTATGGTTTTCATAATTTCTTTCCTCTCTGAGACAATAAAGTTCAAAATGTTCACTTTCTAAGAAAGAGGATTAAATGATCTCTTTTGACCAGTTTCCTGCATGCTAGATGTAAAGTAGCATCTTTCAGGGATTTGGGATTTGTTTTAGGTTTTTTGGTTGTTTTGTTTTGTCTTGTGTTTTGAGAGCTGACCTAATTACCACTGGTTTAAGCAAGGCTAACACCAAACCTCTTAGAAACAGACCCCAGCTGGGTGTATGCTCTCACCCCTGGGAGTCTCACACATTCTATTCAGACCAGTTCTCAGATCTTGGGTGCATTGTTCTCAGGCTTCTCCTGTGAGTTCTGGTAGTTGAAACAGCATGAAGACTTGGGTTCATATAGATTTAATGCAATTCCTATCAAACTGCCAAGGGCATTTTTCAAAGAAATAGAAAACATAATTTTAAAATTTATATGGATCCATATAAGACCCCGAACAGCCACGGCAATCCTGAGAAATAAGAACAAAGTCAGGGGTATCACGCTACCTGACATCAAATCATATTACAAGGCTATACTGATCAAAACAGTATGGTACTGGACCAGCCGAGTGATGCATTGGTTAAGAGCTGGCTTGGGACGCCAGCTCTGAGCAGCAGGGCCCCGGTTTGGATTCCACATGGGGGCCAGTGATGCTGTGCCCTCTACAGCTAAGATGCTGAACCACAGCTCAACCTGGAGCTGGGCTGCCGTGAGTCACCGGCGACAGCATAGGCTGCAGCCCCTGCTGCAGTGGGTTGCCATAAGCTACTGTGTGTGGCT
>NW_017731558.1:877169-897924 GCF_001890085.2 Hipposideros armiger
TGAGCGGCCATCCAGAGACTGGCGACTGATCTGCCTCACCCGGGAAGAGCACAATGATAATACCAACATGGGCCGGTGAAGCAACGTCCTCCACAACTAGACTGATGAACAAAATGACAGCAACTTGTCTATTCCCCTTCCCCTGATTCCCCAGCGCTGTTCCCCTCCCCCAATTCCCCAAAAAAATCTTAAAAAAAAACCAGTATGTACTGGCATAAAAACAGGCATATAGATTAATGGAACAGAATAGAGAGCCCAGAAATAAATCTCTTCATATACGGTCAATTAATTTATGACAACGGAAGCAAGAATTTACTTTGGAGTAAATATAGTCTATTCAATAAATGGTGCTGGGAAAATTGGACTGACACGTGCAAAAATATGAAATTGGACCACCTCCTTACTCCACATACAAGAACAAATTCAAAATGGATTAAAGACTTAAATGTAAGACCTGAAACCATAAAACTCCTAGAAGAAAATATAGGGAGTAAATTTGCAGACATCACCCTCAGTAATATTTTTACTGATATATCCCCTCAGGCAAGGGAAATAGAGAAAAAATAAACATATCAGATTATATCAAACTTAAAAGTCTTTTCACAGCAAAGGAAACCTTCAATAAAGCAAAAAGGAAGCCTACTGAATGGAAGTAGATATTTGGCAATGATATATCTGATAAGGGGTTAATATGCAAAATTTATAAAACACTCATGCAACTCAACACCAAAAAAACAAAGAACCCAATTAAAAAATGGGCAGAGGATATGAAGAGACATTTCTCTGAAGAGGACAGACAGATGGCCAACAGGCATATGTAAAAATGCTCAACCTCACTAATCATTAGAGAAATGCAAATAAAAACCACAATGAGATGCCACCTCACTCCAGTCAGAATGGTTATCATCAATAAATCAACAAACAACAAGTGCTGGCGAAGTTGTGGGGAAAAGGGAACCCTGCTGCACTGTTGGTGGGATTGCAGATTGGTGCAGCCATTATGGAAATCAGTATGGAGGTATCTCAAAAAACTGGAAATAGAACTACCTTATTACCCAGCAATTCCACTCTTAGGTATTTATCCAGAGAAACCCAAGACACTAATTCAAAAAAATATATGCACCCCTATGTTCATTGCAGCACTATTTACAATAGCCAAGACTTGGAAACAATCGAAATGTCCATCAGTAGACGACTGGATTAAGAAACTGTGGTACATTTACACAATGGAGTATTACTCCACTATAAAGAAGAATGAAATTGTACCATTTGCAACAATATGGATGGACCTAGAGGACATTATGCTAAGTGAAATAAGTCAGTCAGAGAAAGACAAATACCATATGATCTCACTTATATGTGGAATTTAAAGAACTGAATAAATGAGCAAAGTAAACAGAAATAGTCTCAGAGACACAGAGGAAAAACTGATGATTGCTAGATGGGAGAAGGTGGGGATGAGGGAGAAGGGGAAGGGATGAGACAACATAAATTGGTAACTGCAATACTGCCACAGGGATAAGAAAGACAATTTGAGGAATATAGTCAATAATGTTATAAATATTTTTTAGGAGGCCAGATGGACTCATGTCTTGTGAAGGAGACCACTTCATGGACAGTGTAGAGGCCTGACCACTGCACTGTACATCTGAAGTTGCCATTGAATAATATTATATGTCAAGTATAATTTAATACATATATAGTCATGGAATGTGGAGTATAGTGTGGGGAATAGAGTCAATGGAATTGCAATACATATGTATGATATCGGGGGGGGCAGTAGATGGGGGGAGGGGGTTGTCACTTTGTGAGGGGTGAAACGTATAACTATTGCATTGTTTTGTACACCTGAAACTAATAAAAAAAAAAAAGATTGGCAATCCAGAAAGAAGCAGCCAACTCTATGTGGTTAGTCACTGAGCGCAGTTGTCTCCCCTATTCTACTTGCTGACATGGGGCCATCAGCAAATTTACGTAAAAAATACAGGCTTAGCCCCTGAATCAGACTTAATTTCCTCATGAAGTTGATTCCTTGTAAGGAGAAACTCTTTCTTGCTTTGGCAGAATTACACATTGTCTGCATTCCAGACTCATCAAGTACACAAGGAGTGGAAATTCTGTGCACGGGTAGTGGGGGACAGAACACTGTCTGGTCGTTTGCCACCAGCCCAGCCTAGGAACTTCACGGCATCATCCTCCAGCTGATGAGATCCAGAGAGCACCCCTTCTGCTCCCACCTCTGAAATGTCCTGCTTGGAGGACCACAAGCATCTGAAGAAAATGCAGATTCAACAATGGTTCTTGAGGGTCACTGTATCTAGAGTGGATAAACAATGTGATTTTAGAATGCTCATTCCACCTTCTCTCCATGTCAGTGTGATTCCAAAACAACCAATGGAGAAGTGAAAAATTCATTTTCATGCAACTGGTTTAACGGCTTTTTGGAATTACTTTATTTGGTCTAAAGCTGACTGTTTCTTATTGAATGAGCCAACATTCTCAAGGAGCATTTAAATGAGCTATATCGTCACAGCATGGGAATGGCTGAGCACCGCATCAAGGCCTATTTTCACTTGATTATATGTGTATTTATTACATAAACACAGAGCAAAGCTACGGCTCTGCCAAGAGAGTATCCTATATTGCATTATAAGAATGATCTAGGATTTCTTTAAATTGAAGAGGTGCGTGCTTGTTTTGTTTTCACAGCTGTCAGCCTTTTTATACATTAATTTTTTTCTTTATTGATGTTATTCATGGTGCTTATTATTTAGGAGAATTTACTGGTAGCAAACTGTGCTTGTGGGCAATCCAAAAAGAGGAAGTCCTCTACTCTGTCAGTTTGTGGTGGATGGAATATTTCAGATAAAATAAAAATCGACTGGGAAAATGGCCCCAAACACAGGCCAGCTTTCTTCATACTTAAATGGATAGGTTTTCTTGGTCATAGACTTCTACAAGACCTGCTCCCATCTGAGACCAGACTATCAATGCAGTATGCTCACACCCCTCCCAAAAGGGCAGTCTTGATGTGCTTCCAACTCTAGGAGTCTCACTGGGAATCACATTTTCTACTTCAAGCTATGGAAAACAAAATGTCAAAACCTGACATCCCTTCACAGATTGTACACATCCGCATAAACAGGGATAGAAGTAACTTTGTCCCCACTGTAGCAACTGCAAACCAAGAGATACTCCACAGAGGCTAGGAACAGCCAGGTTATAGGAACAGAATGAAGCTGCCTAAGAAAATGGTCAATTATGGAATGTTCTGTGCATAAGTATGCCCATAATTAAGAAATGACCTGAAATTGCTAACGGATTTCATAACGGCCACCAACTAGCTGCCAGTTGGCTGTAGCTTGGTGACAGATGGTAGTGACTGATCTAGACTAGATTTGCCCTAGAGATAGTCCATCATTTATTAAATTGCAGTCCCAAATAAAATTCCATGCATTGCAGCATTTCACCATTATGTCTCCCAGTGAGATGCACTGATAGCATTCCTTGCCTGCCACCCCGGTTGCAGAAAGAAAATTATCAAAGGGCTTAAATATAACACACAGTAAAAAAAGTCCATAATACCTCACAGGGGCTTAAATAACAATGCAACTTGCACGAGTGTCACTTAATTGGGGCGTAGGATCAAATGGGCGTTCTGTGTTGTGCTAATCTGGTGTTTTACCTCCCAACACCAAGATTTACCCCTCACTTTTTTTAATCAATGTATTCTTATCTACATGGCAACTGACAGGTAGTGACTGTTTGGGTTCTGCTTTCATCCATCAACACATCCCCAGAGTAAAGGGAGCTGCTACAGATTGGCTCCGGGACCTGCCTGCCTACACAAGTCACTGGAGTGGGCACATCAAAAGCTCCAGTCACTGTCACCAGACTCACTGTTGGAGTATTTGGGACAAATTAACCTTAGCTATGCTTTCAGAAGCTCAGGCCAGGACCAGGAGAAAACGCCTAGTATTATAAATCCAGGTAGAATACAGAAAGACAGAGAGAAAATATAGGTCTGTTTTAAAATCTTTTATGTAACGTGGTAGGTCGTCCTTCATGTTTTCAAAACTCCATGTAGCTTCTTGTCCTATTTCAAAGATGATATGTAAAAGATGTGTTTTAATACAAGATACATATGTTCAAGAAGCAAAAGCATGATATAGATAAGTGGTATTTGGTCACACGAAGGTTATTATTTGACTTATTTCAAAGAGGCAGAATATCACTGTTAACAAAGTTCATATTTAACATGGCACGCTAATCTTTTTATTTAAAAAAACATAAAACTTCTTGTTTTATCTGGAAGGAACCTGAGTAAAACTGTAGCCTCTGCTTCTCAGTCACGTCCACTGAAAGGACCCAAATAGAACAGAGTAGTGAAGAGGGATTCCAGAGATTTGGGGGAAAGGCTTATAGAGGCCTGACCACAGATAAAGTTTCTTTGTAATCTCATGCTTTATCCTAAAACTGTATTCAAATGTTTCATTTGACTCCACAGCATATCCATTCTGCCATGAATTTTTAAAAATGATACTTAATGTTACTCCAAAATGTAAAATTGATGTTCCAAGAAGATGTGACATTTTTATCCTATAGCTTTGTGAACCCCTGCCAATTATTTATTCCACTTCTCCCTGTGTTCACCCAATTAGCAACATTATTCTGCCTTTGAGTTTTCTGTCATGGGCTTTGGTAAGTCTTTGCCTGACCCAGTTTTCAGTTTTGCTCTTCTTGAATTGGTGGCTTGCAGAGGTTCCCCACGTTTTGAGGTCCCCTGACATGTGGCTCTTCAGGGCTGGCCACAGCTTGGTAGGTTGCCGAAGGAATCAAAGTGGGAAGAACAAGCAGAACCAAAAGCTCCTGAGAAAGATCAGAGTCGGGAATGGAGAAACTGACCTAATGCATACACTTTACAGCTAGAGCAGCAGGGGAGTTAAATAATAACAATGGTAATAATAACAATGATGGTGATAAATAAGGGATAAAGTTAAGAGCCTGGAACAGAAAGAGAACTAGATTGGGATACAGAGGACTGAAGACCAGGGAAGGGAAAGAATGTCCAGACAGCTTCAGAAAGAACAGCATGAGCAAAGGGTCATATGCCAGAGAGCAGGGGACAGCCAGGGCCCTAAAGGGAGCTCTGCCTAGTACAAAGCAGCATGGGAAGGGGTGGTAGGAAAAGAGGAGCTCCAGGAGGCTGGCTAATGCCAGATCATGGATAGTTTGTAAGCTACGCAAGGGGCTTGGCCTTTATCCTAAGGGCAGTGAGAGATGCTACGAAGTTTAAACATGCAATCACATGATGAAACTTGCATTTTAGGACCCCTGCAAACGCAATGTCCAGGCCATCCTTCATAGCCGAAAGAACTATGTTCAATCACTTTTTCCAAAGCGGCCTCCTTTCATGTCTGTGGGTTTTAAAAAATTTTTATATTATATAGTCTTTGGGAAGAAAGGCTATAAATAAATATTTTTGTAGTCTCTAATATTATAAGAACTTGTTCCCAGAGTTTGTGGCAATAGTGTAGATGCTGGCTCCGAAACAAGTATGTGGAATCCATTTCAATAAGTATTATTTAAAATATTCAACGTTCTTTCACTGAAAAAAAAATGCCACTGCAGAATCACTTAAAAATGTTTACATATATATCTAAATCTCTACACTGCTGATAGCAATTTTAAATGGAAGGCCAAAAGCTGTTTCTCTCCCTTTTTATTGGTCTATTATTAACCAGTCAGAAAGTCTAGCAGTTCATTTATCAGAGAAAAACATGTATAAATGCTTGACGGATGAAGGTCATAGCCATAATGTTATGACTTTATTTGAATTACATTATACAGACAAAGCATGCTGATCTATCAGTCTTGAGTTACTGCCCTGTTACCTATAATAACCGTCAGATAGTTTCCTCATTACTTAATAATACCAGATCTCAAATAAGTATCACAACATGAAAAACAGATGTCAAAATGTGACAATCAAGGTCAGCTTACATTGAATACTTGTTAATTTTTAAGTGCCTGGTTACTTCTCAAGAACTATTTCTGAAATTTTTCACAAGATTTTGTTGGACTTGGTAGGAGTTAACAGTCTTAATGCACACGAGACACAAATAGGAACTTGACTTGTTATTAATCAAAGAAGGAAAAAAACAGGGAGAAACTAGTTTTTAGACTAGAATGCTCATTACTTTACCTGAAATATGATTTTAAACAAATGAAAGACATAGTTTATATTTTCATTTCAATAATTTTTGTTTGCATTCTCCCCTTCATATGTCAAGAAAGCTTTAAATCTATTAAAGGCATTTCTTTCAATTTAAATAGAAAATAACTAGTTGTTGTGCCATTATAGATTATATATGTTAAAAACCAAAATATATGAATTAAAAAAGAAAATAAAACTCTCAGTATGGCACCACCCTCAGCAACCACCTCTAATATAAATTTAGTTCCAGCTGTTTTCCTCCGTATATGCATAGATATAGATAGATAGATATTGTCTTGGAGAAATGGAATCACAACACATAGTGAAGGTCTCTCATGCCAATTCATCTTCATCTTCAGCATCATTTTTAAAGACTAAAGACAGGGCCCTGAGATGGATCTGCTGTAACTCGTTAACTAATCACTGATTTCTGAATGTTTAAATTATTCCAGTGTTTTAGTTTTATAAATATTATGGCAATGAACAAATGTGTAGCTTATTCTTTCTACACATTCTTGATTATTTCCTCAGCGTGAAGTAAAATCTGTGGGTCAAAAGGATGCATGTTTTGTAAACATTGGCTCATAACTGCAAAATTGCACCCAGAAAGATGGTACTAAGTAACATTCCCACCATAGCTGAGTCTCTGACACTTCTCTATCATGTTGATTTTTCTAGTTGTCACCATACTTCCTTGATTCCAAAAGGCACATGGACTCCACCCACGTTGTAACATCCTTAAAATCAGATCACATTTTACAATTGAGGGCATATCATGGTTTGACCAGTGGTTTGTTATTTTCCCCTCTCTTACTAATACTTATAATATAATGTTGCATCATATAATCAATATGAGATCCCATAAAATATATCATGGTTTTACATGTGTGGCTGTGTTTAATAGATACACAGAAGATTTTAGTTGTTATAGCCAAATGATCTCTTCTTTAGCTCTCATGCTCATTTCTCTAATTTTATGTAATAAATATTTACTTGTGTTTTATTCTATTATTATATTTTACATTTAAATCTTTAACAAATTTGAAACTTAGTTTTGCACAAATGGATTAGCCAATTACCCTAATAATATTTATTGAGTAATTCTTTTTTTCTCATGTATCATATTTAAAGCTTATTCTATTTGAACATTAGCAATTTGTATTATTTCAGCATCTTAAACACAATAAGCATTTAATAGATTTTCATTGATTGATTAATTCAATTTATAGAAACAACTTATAGAATTTGGCCTAAGTGAAAGTTTTGAAGTCATGGTTTAGAGCTTCTGAAGGGATTCTAGCTGTCGGTGTGAAACACCCATCAGCAGTTTGGCTCTTGCCTTATCACTGCTTCAGTCACAGAATCAAGAACAGGACTCAGCAATCTAAAAACTACTGTTCCTCGCTGCCTGCGACCATGTTCTGGCCCACTGGAATCAGGGAAGAGGGTTTATTGAGCAGGGCTAGAAAGTCTCTGCTTTCAGTACTCAACAAAACTCCACAAGAATTTACTGAGAGCACACCAGGGCGACATGCTAAAATCAGGAACACCAGCCCTGTCCCCGCTCCTCCCCCAAGCCCCCAGCTCAGTAACCGAGTTCACAAGTTCATCTTTATCATGCCCACATCCGCCTGATGAGCAGTTGTTCTGTGCCTGGCACAAGGGTCAGGCAGGTAGCTACCAGGATGTTTCTGCTCTCAGAGAATCAGCAGGGGGTGGGGGGAGATGTCAACAATATTCAGTCCTTAGTTTACCAACGTGCACTGGGAGAACAATAGGAGAACAAAAACGTAGATGGCAGTCCAGAGGAAGGGAAGAACACAGGAAAACCACAGGGAAAGGTATCTGAAGAATCTAAGATGCAGAGTGGAGATGTGAAGGTGGGAACAGCTTAATAAGCATGTAGGGTGTGTACCAACAGCCTGTTTGGTTGAGGAAAATGCGAGTAGACCTGGGCTCAGGGACTGAAATAACAATTTCAGTCAAGAATGTCAAATGACAAGTCTGGGGGAGCTGAAAAAGAATCAGAGAGAAGATACAGTGAGAAGTGGAATTAGTGCCTGACAACTGATTGAATATAGAGGCAGGGACAGACAGAAGTCTGGGCAGATTGTCCACTTCGCAGCTTGTTTGCTTGATGATATGCTTGTGCCCGTCCATTGAGAGAAAACACAGCAGGAGGGGCCCAGAAAAGCTCAGTTTGGGACATACTGAGTTTGAGCTGCTGTATGTGGACATGTCCTAGTGGATATGCACAGCTCGCAGTACATATACACAAGTCTGGAGCTCAAAGGCGTCAGTCACATCCAGCTATAAACCACTTTAGTTCCCCTGCTCTCCCAGTCAGAGCATTGTCGAAGGGGACTGAGAGGTGAGCTTCTTTGCTTGTCTGTCTGTTTTGTGGGCAATGAGGAGAGTCCATGGCTGGAGCATGCTGTAGGGTGATGTTCCTTTCATCTTACAGTCAAAGACACCGGGTTCCTAAGTGGTCAGAGAGGGGATGCCAGGAAACAGAAGAAGGGGTTTTAAGAAGGCAGCAAAAGCAGGCCAAATGTTCTTTACAATCGTGCAGATGAGGTCACAGTGGTGAAATTTCCTCATCCCACCCCCCCACATTAACATCTGTTCTGTTTGCTGCACTGACCGTAAGCTGCTTATTCTTTGCTACACAAATGAAACGAATAAATACTCAAGAATGACTATCTGTACTAGGTTGGTCTGTTTTAAAAACAAAAGACAGATTTTATTTTTTTTAATACTCAATCACAAGAATTAAAAATGTGATTTTTATAATCCAAGTCATAGTCTTGCAATTCTTATTTTCCAGACAATCCTAACTCCTGGCAGGTGGAAGGAGGAGACATCTTCTTGGCCCACTCAGTGCAGACCTACAAGTTGCATTCCTCTTCTCTGGAGTGTGATGCAACTCCAGTGTGAATTAGCGTTTTCTACCATTAAACCGGGATCAGAAGTAACACTGTCCAGGGTGGAAGTTTAGCTTGATAAATTGCCTTTGAAATATTTTGTATGAAATATTTCATTACATGTTACTTTTATGTATTGTCCTATATAGTCTGACTATAAAAACAGAGTTTCTAGCTTTCTCCAGGGTGTTATGGTCGGTGTTAACCATGTCCAGAGTTAAATTTGCTTCTGAGAACAAGTGTTTGTGTTAATGTGACTTAATTGATAACAGCCAATGTGAACCCTATTATTTAAGAAATTTGCATTACTAAATAGTTTCATTAAATAGTGGAGAACTTTTAAGAGAAAAACAAAAAATCCCACATAAACACATGGTTTTCATTTCGGGAGTAAGGGCTGAAGAGAGGCTCGCTCAGAGGCCGACTTCATGGCTTCAGGCAAAACTAAGAGATTAAACGGAAACTACAGCAGAGCCATAGCTCTCAGTTTTTAGAGGCAATTAACTCAGTATATGACAAATCTCAGGAAATCTTGACTTTCTTGGGGGGAGCGGGCAGAATAAGTATTTGTATTTCTTTTGTTTTTGTTTTCAATAATTAATATCAGATAAATAATATCACCATGGAAAGTGTCATAAAGTTTAAAATATCTTTTAATTTAATAACTTGGTGTAGTTTTCTACATGACAAGAGGGAGGTAGATGACAAACGATACCCCCTGAGGTAGTCAAAATGCCTCCTGTCCAAAAGGGGGAAGAGAATAGAAGAAAACTGTAAAGCATGACGCAAGGGGGTGGGGTGGGGGTAGGGGCTGGAGAAGATGGGGGGCTGGAGTTTGTAGGAATAATTGTTGACAGAATGACTCAAACAATCCTATACACAATTGTTATTTCCCAGGCAAATACTCCAATTGACCACTGCTAGATACCTAAATCCAGAGTAGGATTTACATGTGCTCTAGACTGTTAAAATAGAATTACTTCTACCACTATTGTGGTTAAAGCCCAAAGGTTAAACACAAAATAAGAGGTGGTTGTGGTTTTAGGCCACCTTGTAAGGCTTGCAAGGAGGTGGTGAAAATTGGTTTTGTAACCCTTAACTCACAATCCAGCACCTGAGTATGAAAATGGTAGAGAATGGTGGCATTTGCTGTAATAATACCTTTTGGCCATTAAGACCCCTCCTTCCCTCAAGTTTAATAAGAGAGGCTTGAAGAAGACGACAAAGAAAAGTTTGGAGGTTTATCGTGTCTACAGGGTTCCAAGGCTGGGGCTGAGGAAATGCTCGCTGGCCAGGGGCAAAGGAAGTGCTACCTGAGCCACGGGACGTGAGTGGGGTTTTCTGAGTGGGAGTCACTCAGAGTAATCCACGGCAGCATATCATGAGAGGGTCAGCGTTGGGCAGCCTCCATGTGGGCCCAGAGGGTCTCCACCAGGTCACCCGACCCGTCAGGGGAGGGTTTTGCTGCCAGACTCTCCCTGGATCCGTCCCAACACGTAGTTGGCGTGAGGGGTGGGGACAGATGACAGGTGAGGAAATAGAACAGAAGCCAATCGTGTGTCCCACCTCTGACCCCTACTACAGACTTCTGAACTGAAGTGGGCTGGGGGAAAATAGGCACTTTCATTTTAAAATAAGTTCAGCGATTTTATGATTCTACTATAATTGACATATGCATTACATTTTAGATAAATTGTGGGATTGAAAGTGATATGGGAGACTTTCATCAGATCACGGGAAAAGTTATAGGAAGTTCCCAAGATCCAGCAGCAGGAAAACCCAAGGGTTAAAGAACAAAGGTGTGGCAGCATCCTCTGAAGTCTGCTCCTAAATTTAACTCTGGGAGATGTGAGGCCTGCATGTATCACAGGCCCCCAGGGGACCTGCCAACCCAGCTCAGAGACTCCATCCTTCTCTGAGGCACATTCAGAGGCTGAATATTGAAATATCTGATTCAACATACTTTTTTGCGAGGATAGCATATAACTAGTGGTTCTAATAAACATAAGAAAAGAAACAAATACAACTGTACTTCCATTTTATATGGCCGGCATTTCTTTACAAGTAAGAATTGCATAGTCAAGCCAGGTTTTATATGATCTTAAACTCTTTTTTTCTCTCCAGAGGCAATTTCCCATCTACACTGTTTACGCTATGGGAGGTTTGTGCAACATCCTACCACAAAGTATGGGAAAAAAGTCATCTTACTTACACCATATCAGGCTTCTCTCCAGCTCTGTGTGATGAAACATAATATGCTTTATGTGTCAGAAAATACAGCTGATCTGTTCTTACAAAATTACTTGTGGCTAAAAGGAGGTAGGCTATATTTTGATCAGACCTCACTAACCTCCTTCTCTGTTAGTGTTCCCCATTTAACAAATAACATATCCTAGAGGTTACAAGATGATGGCCTAACAATCAGTATAAAATAATTTGAATACTCAATCATTGATTCACCATTTAAAATCCCTATTTACCAGTCAAAGAAACTGTGGTCACTATAATTAAGAACTAAATGTTCGTGTCCCCCCAAGATTCATGTTGAAATCCTAACGTCTGAAATGATGATGGTATTGGAGGTGGGGCCTTTAGGGGGTATTTAGTTCACAAGACGGAGCCCTCAGAAATGGGATTAGTGCCCTTATAAGAGGAGTCATGAGAGAGTGGTTTTCTCTCTCTGCTCTCCCTCATCTGAGGAGACTCTGAGAAAATGATGTCTGCAAACCAGGAAGTGGGCCTCACAGACACCGGATGTGCTGGCACGTAGCTAGGACTTCCAGCCCCCAGAACTCTGAGAACTAAATGCCTGTTGTTTAAGCCACCCAATCTATGGTATTTTTGTTAGAGCAGCCCAAGCTGCCTAAAACAGTAATGTAAAGGACAACGAAGTTAAAGTCAGTTTCAAGTGCCAGCTCCTCTCTTTATGACTGGGCCACGTCCCACGTCAGGTGGGCTTGCTGAGGCTTGGTTTCCTCAGCTTCAATGCGGGCCTTACTTACGGGCCATCGTAAGGACCAGACGCAGGTGAGGATAGAAGCCCCTGCCATGCGGTGAGGACTCGCTTACGTAACCCTACTTGTACACAGCAAAGGATGAGTTACTGCAGGGAAAACAAAGACGTCAAAGTGGATATTGTGCTCAGAGACTTTACACACTTAAAATCTAGTTAGGGATACAAAAGCCATTTTAACAATAATTCAAACATTCAGTACAAACAGAGATCTCCGAACAGTATAAAGTTAACTGAGCGGCTCGGAGTCGCCAGGCTCCCACAGGAAGCAGTGCAGCGGATGAGCAGCAGGTGGGGGACGGAAGCCCGGCGCGGGGGCCTTGACAGGAGAAGAGGACTAGGTATGGGAGCATTTAATACAGACTTGCAAACTGGAGCCTCAATCATAAGATTTCACAACAACATCCTGATTTCTAGCCTCTCTTCTAAGCCTGGGGCTGAGTCTGCATGGCCCCAAGAAACGCATGCCTGCCGCCCTCCCCCGCACCACAGCGGTCTCCACCCTGTGTGTCTTACACGCTTTGTCCTTTCTTACCAATGTTCCCTTACCGACTGTCCCTCGCAGGTATTTGGGATTATTAAACTCGAAGTTAGGAGTTTCACTGAATTTATTAAACAGTGATCCAAACCTAAGTGAGCATCAGCCTGCTCGGGCAACCAGTTACTTCCAGTTCCTTTCTTTACCTCATTCCACTGGCAACAACTCATCTTCTCACACCTTCAGGGCTGCATTCCACACTCTAAACACAGAGAAACTACCGGCAAACCTTGCGTGTCTTTTAGATGGCGTCTTTTCAAATAAAACTCCTAAAGGAAATTTTCTTAAATAAATCCCAGGGAAAAAGTAAACAATAAGAAAACCTCTGGTGAGCCCTCGGGCTGATCTTTCAATAAATAGATGATTATTTGCTAGGCTTCTCCACTCAACTAAAATTATCTATTTTTAGCATACCCCCTCCCCCACCTAGACTGTTCTTAATATGACTAGAAAGTATTTTCTCATCTCTTTTTCCTTACACATGACTTTAGAAGCCTCTCTCTCTCTCTCTCTCTCTCTCTTCTCTCTCTCTCTCTTTCTTTCTTCCCTCCCCCACCAAAAAAACTATAACATTCCTTCTATCAATTTTAGAGGAATGAGAATGGAGGAGGCATAAGTGGAAGAAAGCATTCAAAGATGAGGACTCCGTGGTAAAACATTAAAAGTCTTATTTCCACTGTATACCCCCTACTCATTATCTATAAAACAGATGCTGGAGCTGTATCTGTATTCTTTCCATAAACTATGAGATGGATTGTAAATAATTTGTTCCTAAGACCTGTAGAATAAAATATTACAAATGGCTTGTTTCTATGTAAATAAAAGCAAGTTCAAGGTTATAGTTGTAGTAATGCATTTCTGTCTTGAATTCTACAACACTTTCTGAAATGGAAAGATATGGCTCATTGTATAGCTGACATGCAGAGAATGTTTGATAACTTAGGAGGAGATGGCAGTTGCAGTGAGGAGTGAAATTTTGAAGAGAGAAACAATGTCTAAAACTATTTCTTGGAAACTTTGCAAAGTATGGTGTAGTGTGCATACACTCTGTCCCTTCTTCAAGAAAATTTTGTAAAGATCTGGATTGCTTTCCAAGCTTCTTGGAGTAAGGATTGTGTTTTTGTTGTCTGAGAATGGCCTCAAGGAAACCTTTGGCATGACACAACCCAGCGGAGTGCTTCTCAAAGCTGTCTCCCCACCTCCTGGCGAGCATCAGCACCACCTAGGAACTTCTTAGAATAAATTTTTGAGCCCCACCCCAATTGTGTCTGAAATTCTGGAAGTGGGGCCCAGTAATAAGTGTTTTAAGTAACCCTCCAAGTGATTCTGACGCACACTGAAGTTTGAGAACTAGTGCTGTGGCCTCTAGAGAGTGGTCACCACTGAAAAACAATCTGCAGTGGAGGCTGCTGTGCCCGGCCATTGAGATCCGTTGGACCAGCCACTGAGCCCATCCTCGGGCTGCTCTGAGCCATAAGGCTAAGTAGTCCCTCCTGCGGCCTTCTCCACAGACCTCTCCTTGGCTGACAGGGTGAGAGGACATGCCTGGGAAGTAACCCACCCAGCATCCCCAACCGTAGGGCAGCCAGTGACTGATTTATGTCAGGTAGTTAAACCTGGACCTCTTGAAGGTCAGAACAGTTCTGCCCTGTGAGCCACGTGTGTCAGACCAAGGCTAGAATTTACCTCAGACCACACCCTTGGGAACTCCTTTTCCTTTCCTATCCTGCTGTCCTCAATCTCTATAGGTTTTTCCTAAATCTGTGCCTCCAAATCCCTTTCTAACATTCTGCTTCTAAAGAACCAGACTAAGACATTATTAATAGTTGTAACGATTATAAATGACTGTAAAGCTTTTCTACAAGCAAAGATGTCTGGGAATGGTGATTGTTTGGTGAGGAAAGAAACTCCCAAATATGGGAATACCCATAGGGGTCTTCTCCAAAGTATATCAGACTATACTCTGTGTTTCAGCACAGAAAAATACAAAAGGTTGAAAACTGATGGACCAGACAAACAATCTCTACTGACCGTTTAAGTTCTAAACTGTACATGTCATGACCGTCCCTGGTAGTGAATAAGAGATTCTTCTTGTACAATTGTATTTATGTTCAGCGATATGAAGAGAAAGGGCAAGCAGAACCAAGAGGGGCTGTTACTCATGGTCACTGACATAAAACAATTCATTCAACAGATGTTTATTGAGTCCCTCTGTGTTGGGCATTGTGGCTTCCACGGTAAACTCCACAGGCAAAGTCTACCCTCAGGGAGCTCCCATTCTGATGAGGGAGACAGGCAATAAGCAGGTAAGTACATGTACTCCGATGTCAAAGAATGAAAAAATATATATTATGAAGAAAAGTAAAGCAGGGAAAGTGGATGGAGAGTGGGTAACTTGGGGTGGGAGCAGGACGCTCCGTGAGGAGGACATATTTGCACTTAAATGCAGTAAGTGAAGTCCTGGGAATATCCACAGTGCTCTACACAGAAGCAGCAGCAAGTGTAAAGACCCTGCACAGGTGCTTGCCTAGCTGGGAGACAGCGGCAGGAGAGGAGGGGCTTGTAGGTCATAATGCAAACATGATGCCATGGGAAGCTCTCAGAGGTTCTCAGCAGGTGATGGCATAATTGGACTTATGTTTTAGAAGATTCTTCTTATAGAGAATAAATCGTAGGTGGGGCAAGAGAATCAGAGACCATAGGTAAAAGGATATTGCTGTAGACTGGGCAAGAATGAGATGAAGACTAATGGCTGTCAGGAAAGTTACTTATCTACTCATTTACTTCTTTAATTCATTGAGAATTCTGAATGGCCCTACAAGATGTGCACGTTCTGTGCAGCTCTCCTTCCATTTTGCTTTATCACAACCTGAAATGGGAAGGAAGGATTTACAAAGGCACTGAGTCTCAGACACCCCGTCTGAGTTAGGCATAGGATGTCACTGTGGCACAGAGTACCCAAGGAATGAATGCTTCAGTCTCGGTTGACACTAGAACTATTCTATTTCATGAAACAGCTCCCTGCTTCCTGTCATTTTGTATAGTACTGTGAAGATCTGGGAAGTTTCACTGAGACCAAGTTCTATTCTCTAAAGCCACAATGTAAGGAATAATTTATTTCCATTTCATTTTATTCAAAGTATATAAATATGTTATTAAACAATACCATATAAGAAGACATTTGATACCATCTATGCTAACAACTAAAATTTTCTATTAGTTTTTTACTCCTAATAAAATTTATTCTTTTCTAAAATTTTACTGTCAGTAAGTTTTTAAATGGATGGAAAAGAGATTTCAATTACAATTTATAACCCATGCAAGTTTTAACATAAGAAGTGAATTCTTTTGAAAGGAAAAAAAAAACCACCAGCGTTTACTTAGAAACAATATTTAGGGCTTAAATCTGTGGAGATTTCTAATACTCCTTTTCTAAGTGGAATTCAATTTTCCCATTTGTCTGTTTCCCAGTGTTGGTGGTTGTGGTGGATGTGCCTGTGGTCAGGTGGTTTAGGGAAAACGGAAAGAATGAAGGTACTGGTTTTAAAATTAAACCTGAATCTTTCACATGCCTTAAGGATCATGTCCAAAAAGAAATTACTTTCCTTGGGACCAAAGGTACTATCTCACCACTCAAGCAAAGTGCCAGAAGCTTATTTATACCTTCTCCCTGATTTGTTTCCCAGACTTAGCTTTCTACAAGCACTTCCTTCAGGAAAAGACACACTTTTCCTCTCTTGCAGCCCAATTTCCTGTAGAGGTGTCTCTTTTGGAAATGATAATCACAGCATAATTCTCTGTCTTCTAGTGACAACTGAGAAACAAAACATCCATACACCCCCCCCCAAAGCAAACTGAGGGTGATGCAGAGCAGAGAGTGAAGAAACGGTCTGCTTTCCCCAAGCCACTTCTCCTTTTTTTTGCAATAGTAACTGTTGCAGCATTTTCATAGCTTCCACTGGGATTTCAAATCTATACTCCTCATTCTTTCCTTTAGTGTTAGATATAAATTCATGTAATCTGAGTCACTATTAAAGTTTAGTTCAAAGCAGTTCTACCTTGGGCAATTGTAGAATACCCAGGGCTGCTGTTGGGACCAGTGTTTTTGTGTTCCAAGGTGAAGACGGACAATGAGGGTGAGTAGTGCTCTAGTTGTCAGAGCTGTGTCATGACCACCACATCCCAGATGTCTCCCTTAAAAGAATAGGACTGCTCATCTGACCTAAGTGAGGATTTGTGGGGCTGTGTCCACAAGAGGAAGAAGGAGGGGCGGCTGGGTCATGCAGCCCAGCTTCCTAAACACAAAGCTATCACACAAAGCTGTCTTGAAAACCCTTGATGATGCCGTAGTTGCCTCTAGGTTAAGATTTAGCAAGGTCCCTAGAGGCAGCTGCCCCCTGAAAGTGTCCTGGGAGCAAGGCGAGTTGCCCTTATGCCAGAGCAATCTCTAGGAAGTAGCAGAATGGATGTCAGAGCCTACAGAAGAGGCTACGGCCATGAAAAACACCCCCCAGGGGAGCAAAGATGATGTTCCTAGTTGTTGACTGCTATAGACTGAATGTTTGGGTCCCCAGCATTCATATGTCAAAACCTAATTCCCATTGTGATGGTACGTGAAGGTGGGGCCATGGGAGGTGATTAGGTCATGAGGGTGGAACCCTCATGAATGGGATTAGTGCCCTCATAAAAGGGACCCCAGAGAGCTCCCTGTCCCCTTCTGCCCTGTGAGGACATAGCAAACAGATGGCCACCTAAGAACCAAGAAATGGGCTCTCACCAGACACTGTATCTGCTGGCACCTTAACCTTGGACTTCCCAGCTTCCAGAACTGTGAGATAAATTTCTGTTGTTGCTAAGCCACTGGGTATATGGCATTTTGTTATAGCAGCCTGAACAAAATAAGACATTGATCATCGAGTTCATACTCAAATCTTATAATAACCATATTTCTTCAATTCTAAGACCCTATCATGCTGACTTTTCAAGAGAGAATAAGAAAACCATCATGACTGAAAGCACATACTGATATAAATCATAAAAATATATCTTCCATAGAATAAAGAAAATATTGTTATTAGAAATCATAATGATCATAAAATACTATGTATACTATGTTGAGCCATTCCTAGGCTACACATTTAAATATATTACCTCATTTAATCCTCATAAAAATCGCGACCCTTTAAGGTAGATATAACTTTTCTCATTTTACAGGTGAAGAAACTAAGACTGAAAAACAATTAAGGAAATTAACACAGTGATGGACTATGGAGTTTTGTGATCTCATGCCCAACCACCTCTGAGTTTCTGAGATGTACCGCCCTGGAAGGATGTCACCAGTGGTTGTGGCAGATGGTCCAGCTCTCCCCACTGTCCCATTGAGACCCAGAGATAAATTTTAAGACCGGAAAAAAAGAAAAGGCAAAAATTTCACACCAACAATACAGGCTAGTGGCCCAAGCCTGTGATATAAGCTCTGCTGTTTCTGATGGCATAAAAATCAAAACCTACTTCTGTCATATCCCAAATTTTGGGAGGTAATATAATAAACTGGAAGAAACAATGGCTTTGAGGCCTGAAAGATCTGGGTTTGTAATCATGTAGTGCTGGAACAGAAGGGTGGAATTTCTAATTAATGTCAAAACAATTATTTGTAAAATAAATGATGCTAAGCAAGTTGGAATTTAGAAGATAGAGTCCCTACTTTTCAATATAACACATTGAAATAAATTCCAGATGAACCAATAAATTCTGAATAAAAATGCAAGTATGAATATCTTCATGGTGATGGAATAGTTCTGTATCTTAATTGCAGTTATCATTACATGAATCTACACATGTGATAAAATGGCAGAGAATTATGTAGTCACATTGTACCAGTGTCAGTTTCCTGATATTGATAGTGTACTGCAATTAGGTAAGATGTAACCGTTAGGGGAAACTGGGGGAAAAATACACAGGACGTCTCTGTACCATTTTTGCAACTTCCTGTGAACTTATAATTATGTCAAAATAAAAAGTCAAAATAAAATTTAAATGTAATCATAAAACAACCAGAATAAAACAAAACATTAGCTAAACTTGGTGTGAGCAAGGAAGAATCCAATTTTTTCAACTGATAAATTTAAATAAACTGTGGTTTTCTGAATATCCAAAATTCAAAATTGACAGGCAAATATTCAGATGTTTTCTGCACAGCTGACAAATGAGGATTTAGCTAGTTTCATATCATTTGTACAGTGGTTAAAAGTCTGGACTCTGGACCCAGACTTCTTGGCTAGCATCATGGCTCTGTCACTTGATAGTAGTGTGACTTTGAAAAAGTTACCCTCCCTGAGCTTCAACTTTACCATCTGTGAAATAGGGAGAATAGTGCCTTCCTCAGTGAGCTGTTGCAAGGATTAAGTGAGTTAATACAATGCAAAGTCCTTAGAATAGTATCTGGAACATAG
Organism: Hipposideros armiger; assembly: GCF_001890085.2. Lineage (NCBI taxonomy): Eukaryota > Metazoa > Chordata > Mammalia > Chiroptera > Hipposideridae > Hipposideros > Hipposideros armiger. The sequence goes on from NW_017731558.1 coordinate 896,314, forward strand.
TAACACATGCGGTATTCGCAGAGTTAGTTGTTGGCGTTATTATTACTGCAATTCCACACTGAAGAAGATAAATCCTTGTGTGAGGCCAGGCTCTTGGCTATTCTGGATCTGGCTGGAGTACACTCATTCTTGATAACTGGACAGATGGCACTGATATAATGATATCCTCATGTTGAGTGAAGCCTGAACATTTATCCTGACAGCCGATGATCTGTGTCATGTTAAGTGACCTCCGCCCTTGTGATCATCTGTGAGCTGGAAATCTTTGCTCTCCTTCACAAATTTCCCTCTGCAGCCTTTTGTCCCTGTCTCCCTTCTACTCTGGTGCTTCTAGTTCACTGCACTTAGGTAACGGGACAGGTGTAGGAGCCTCCCTGTGCTGCTAGTCAGTGCTATCCTCCTCACTCATCCATACATCACCTCTGTTAACGCTTATGTTATCTTTGTCCAGTAGATAGTACCACCTCCGTTTAGAGAAGACATGGAACCTCAGAGAAGTCAGTGACTTCTGAAGGTCTCACAGCCAGCAAATAACAGCACTTAATCTCAAGACCAGTTCTTCGGAATTAAAAGCCTGGAAGTTTCCAGAGTGATGGGAGCCCTCCAGCACACATTATAAGCATTGTGACAGCACTGAGATTCCCAGTAAGGATTTGTGGAGCTCCACTTTTCCTAGCATGGGCTTTTGGACAAGCTTGTTTGTTGACTACTAACAGGTTTTACTTTTTACTTCCTGATCCATGTCAGTGTTCCAGAAAGGAGCACTCACCATCCAAGTCTCCTCTTGGCAGGTCAGCTGCTCCTATTGTTAGGTCGCACTCTCTGTGGAGCACACACTGCTTCCCATGCTTCTTAAGACACTTCAGAGCTCTGTCTCCCAAGATGAACTGGAGGTTCAATACAATACAGTACAATACAATACAGGAACCACGTGCCACCATTATTTGGTATCCACTCAAAGCAATTAGCCCAGTGGTATGTAACTGCAGATTGCTGGCCCCCAAATCTGGAACAATGTTTGAAAAAGAGAGATGGTCCATGTTTCTGTTTAAGAAGCTCTTGTGTAGATGCATGACCACCTGGATTATGACTATGGAAACCTGAGTATCAGTTACCCTGGTACCAACGTTGATGGAAGGGTATTTGCTTTATTGCTAGCTCTTAGAGTCAAGAATGGAATATTCATAAAATCGCTATTTAGTGTGACCTTGGGTAAGTGACTAAACTTTACTGAATCTGCTTTCCCTACATTGAGAAAGGAATTTATCACTTTTTAGGAAATCTACTCTGCAAGATAATCTCTAACTTTTATGATCTACAAAGAAATCTGAGAAATGGAGGAAGGTGGGAGGAGGGGAGGGCTCAAAAAACACACTGTGAGGGAATGCTGTGGGCCAATGCAGAGGTTCACCCATGCTGACTGAGCTCTCTGGGCAGAACAATTTGAAAGAAACATGTCAGGTGGGTCCAGCAACAACCAACACCCACAGAGAATATAGAGACTCAGGTATGTGTACACATTCTCTCTCTCTCTCTCTCTCTCTCTCTCTCTCTCTCTCTCTCTCTCACACACACACACACACACACACACACACACACACACACACACAC
>NW_017731558.1:897989-901053 GCF_001890085.2 Hipposideros armiger
ACACACACACACATACACACACACAGAATGCATCAGAATACATATCTCTCCTGTTATGATATGTGGATATCGCTTAAATGTGGATATCACTTAAATGCTTTTCCTTGGAATAACAAAATGGGGGTGGGGTGGGCAGAGATGGTAGAATGGCTCTGTTATGCATACCGAACACAACTGCCTCTAGTCAAAATCTTGCCCACTTATGTGGGCTGATTTGAGAGTTGCATCGTTTTTTCTGTCAAATTAGTTCATGTTTAGCTCTGGTTTATAGGTGAAGCCTCCAAAGGATAAGAGACAGCCCAGAAAAATGCATTTTAGTGATGTTTGATTGAGCTGGAAATGCCACCTGGTGCTTGCAGGGCATTAAGGACAACACCTTATTCCACAGTTCTCTCAATCCTGAAAACATGGAGCGGATTCACAGTGATGGATCACTGTGACACTGAATGTAGCTATACAGTAGGTTGGCCCCTACAGCAGAGAGGGTTAAGTGAGGTGGGCTCAGAGCCCTCATAAAGCACACAAATAGAATGTACCAATGCCTCCATCTGCTGCAGATGTCACTGCTGAGCACAAGGGGGATGAAAAGGCAGACAGATGCCTAGAGCCTGAGAAGCTGAGAAGGTAATTTGTGGCTCTTAGAGGTAATGAATAATGATTTACCATATTTCGCCATATATACGACGCACACTTTTTTGAAAAATTTGGGGCCTAAAAACTGGGTGCGTCTTATACAGTGGTTGTAGATTTTTTTACTTGCATTTCCCGCTTTTTTCACGCTTGATTTTGTGCTCATTGTTGTAGATAATATCAAGATTGAGATCATTGTCAAGTCACTTAAGAAGTGTGGCATTTCAAATGCCATAGATGGAACTGAGGATGAGGCAATCTATGAAGACAGTGATTCGTCATCAGATACAGATGAAGACAAGCTAATGGTTGGGAGTTCTGGCAGTGATGAGGAGTTGTATGAATTTTATGATGAATAAAACTTGAGTTCAATAACTTTATCTAATACATTTTTTTTCAAATTTCAGGCCCCAAAATCAAGGTGTGCCTTATACATGTAATATGGTAACTTGGTTTCCTTGACTTTGATGTTTTTGCAGAACAAGTCACATGAAAATGTCCATTTTCCACTCCATTATTGTCCTCATCTGAAACAGTGCCAAGTTTCTTTAACATTAGGAAAAAATATTTCAACAGAATGAAAGATTAGAAGCTGAATTTGAAATTTCTTCTAAACTTGTTCTTGCAGTCTCCCTGCCCATCCAGTACAAAGAGTTATACACAAAAGATATCCAGTCATTGGTAATTATCTCTATTGCCACCTAGAAAATCTGAGGAAGACCTGGCTGCCTTCAAATCGCCCTGAGAGCAGCACAAGCCCGGCTTTTGGTGGCGGTGATGGTTATTTTGGGAAGTTAGTCTTTGGCTGGGTTTACAGAAAGGTTTGATGACCAAGTGTGAGTTGCATCCTGTGATGATGTAACCCAGGTGAATCTCACACTAATCATCGAGTTTCTTAAACATTTCTACTGTTTCACCTTGGCAGCCTGTGTCAGCAAAGGGTCATAACTGTGGCCTGGGTACACCAGGGACTCCCAGCCTGAGTCTGGGTCTTTAGAACAGACCTCCCACTGACTTGCTGTCTGGCTCCAGGCCACACAGAAATGCCCTCTACAACTCAATTTTCTCCGATGAAAGTGAGGGGAAGCCCCCACTTACCTACTTCACAGAACTTCTGAGTGGAGTTTTAACAAATTGAGATGGCAGAGCATGTTCCATTTTTAGAATTGCTCTAGAAATTCTCAACACAGCCACCAAATGAGGCTCATGAGACGAAATGTGGTAGAAAGGCATCTGGAAATTCACCTTCTGTTGGTGCCCGAATGGCTCATGGACTCTGAACAGTTCCTTTAATTGCTATGTATTTCTCTATTTCCTTAAATAAATTCTGTCATTTTCCAGATGATCATCAGGGAAATACTATATATGTCTTTGATAAAGCAGGTAGCAGCACCTCTGAGAAATGGTGTTACTCACAGGCGCTGCCAGCCTGTCCTACTGAGACAGTGCTGAGCCCTCAGGCCACCCAGCACGGTTCGCAGATGGCCCACACCTGGGGCCCCTGAGTACTGGAGTGGCCCATGAACTCGGCTTTCAGAAGTGGCTGGAGTGGCTGAGATAGGGGTGCTCTGCCATACTTACTTCCTAGAGGACAAGTTCAGCCAAAGCCACATTAAAAAGTGGCTGCTTAATGTTGGCAGAACTTTTTAGGAGGCACCAAATGAGGGTGTGTGGGCGGGGGAGTGGGCAAGTGTCATAAAATGACAAAGCCAAACTAGCTTCCTGTCCTGTCCTCACATTTAAAATCCGATGGGGGTGGGAGCCAGCCTCAGAGGCCCGGGGCTTTCTTGAAAACTTTAAAAGGAAAGAACGATAAAAGGAGCCAGGGTTTTAGAAGGGCCACTACCAACCAAACCAAAGAGGGGAAGAGAGGTTTCCCTCTCAGCCTCAACCCTTGCTTGTAATTTTCAGACTGGGTTTGCTACAGGAAGCTCCTCAGAAGGGATGTGAGGTTTGGCTGGTTTCTGTGGTAGTTCTTTGTCTTCAGTGCATGACTGTAATGGTGTCTAGCCTTCCCATGCTCCCACTATGATGTGTTTAAGAAGTTAAACAAAAATCAGTGGCTTCTTTTTGCATCACACACCTCCTAGTGGTCTCTAACAAAATGTACTACTGCTCAGAACCTCTCCCCTGCTATCTGAATCTCGCTGTCTAAACTCGAAAAAGAACTGATTCAATTTGGGCCATAACTCAGATATAAAACCATCAACATAGTCAACAAATACGTTTCTTTCATTTGACTTCTGGGACAAGGGCAGTCATAGAGCATTCCCTCTGACATCTGTCAATTTTCAGTCCCAACAAAAATATGAATAATTCATTTGAAGCAGAGCTAATGGAAAATGGTTCAAAACACAGACAGCATGATTGGCATATTTCTTTGGGTTTTCCAAGTTACTCAAACAATAGTAGCAGGTCGAGATGTCCTTTGCTG
>NW_017731558.1:901133-902872 GCF_001890085.2 Hipposideros armiger
ATCACTTAAATCCTACAATGTAGGATTCCACTCAAGCAAGGCCTGAAGAACCATCTCTTAGCAAAAAGGCAAGTTCTCCTGAATGCTCTGAGGCTCCAGTCCCAAGGTGGGACTGGAGAGGCCACTTGGCTAGTGCATATACACTGTGCAGCTTGTAACCCAGAGTGTGAGGCAGTCTTTCGAGAAGTTTCAAGCATCTTCAGAGCCCCAGGAATTGTATGTGACATAAATTTTAGAATTCTCTGCCCACACTTATCAATGTCATCTTCTTCCTTGTCCTTGTTCCACCCTCCTCTAGAAATCAAGAGACACATGCAGCTGCCTACAGCAACCACAAAGCTTTCTCTAATAAAGTAAATTCCAGCAAAAAGGAAAGAAAAAAGAGTTTCAAGAGGCTCACAGAGTTTCGTGGTTCAGGGATTAACTCAAATAGCCTGGGTTCCGATTCTGATTCTGCTAACAATTAAATAATGAAAAGCATTGAAGCACCCTTTATATACATTCTTAACATTAAGTAACTCATTTGACCTTCATAACAAACTTCTGAGTGACAAGGGGAGACTTTGTTGTCCCTCCTTTACACAAGAGCAAAAGTCAGCTCTGAGGTCTGCGTAACTTGTCCAAGGCCACTTGTCTGTATTGGTGGGGCAGTTATCACACAGACTTCTTGTTCAACATCTACCATGTGGCCTGAGCTCCCTGCCTCCCCACGTTGCCACCACTGTTGCCACACACACACACACACACACACACACACACACATGCCAACACACTCTCAACCCTCAGTGCCCCTTAGCAACTGGTCTCATTGCAGGATGAGCTGTCACCTCAGTTACCTGTATGCTTAGCTCAGCATTCGGAAAAGTTAGAACCCTCACTGAGGGCAAGGGGCACGTGAGGCCCATGTCTGATGGCCAGAGGGTGTGGCATGGTGCACGGATGCAGCATGTGCTCTGTAAATATTTGGCAAATTAAACCAAACTGAATCAATGTGACAAAATTACAAAACAGGTACATTTTGTGCATCTCCCATCCTGTAACTTCTATTCTCAATGTCAATTCCCACCTATCAAAACTTCCTCCCAGGTCTTTAAAACACATAAAAAACTGTATGGTTGATGGAAACTTAAAGTGTTATACCTCACTGCAGGTAATGAACTTGAATCTAAATGGCTATGTCTCTCACTAATTTCAGGCATAGCCTGCAGGTCTGGGGTGACCTGGGAATGTCACAGCCTTTGCAGCAGTCCAGGATTGACATTTAGAGCAAAGTGGGACTGAAGCCCATGCCTCAGCCGCAGCATCCACAGTCGCCCACCTTGGTTTTCTCATCTATGAGCTGAAAAGTATGAGTCATAAACTCTTGGAAGTATTTTTAACTCACCAATTATTTAGATAGTAAAATGTAATGTTTCAACCCTAACTCAATGCTAAGGCCAATCTTAGCAACCAATTAGACAAATTTAAAAAAAAATCAAAGAAGAAGCCCAAGAGAAAAAGAGTAAGCTATTTAAGAAGATTATGTTGATATCCTGAAATATGTAACTCAAAGCATCTGTGAACTTTCCACAAAAATAACAGTGTAATCATTTCTTACTGTGTGATATGGACCATGTAAGGAGGCCTAACTCTGAAGGAGACAGCATCCTGAGCTCTACCTCAGCCTTGGTCTTGTACTCCTGTTACAAATGTATATATGCGAAGGTGTCTACACTCCATCCTTGACGATTCCTGAGATT
>NW_017731558.1:905101-908167 GCF_001890085.2 Hipposideros armiger
GTAGGAATCTGCTCCACCTCTCCAGCCCTAGTGTCGTCATCTTAATGCAGCAGTTCTCCACTGGGGGCAATTTTGTGTTGGCTATTTGAGTGCAGATGGCAATTTCAATCCCCTCAGTAATACCTTGTAACTACTCATTTTAGGCCCAAATGCTGACCTTAATCTTTCCTGAAACCCAGGCTCACAAAACAAAGGGGGAGTCAGCACAAATGTGTCTGATTTCCAAGCCGAAGCCACTGGCACTGACCATGTGACTCAGTGGCACTGCGTTATCTAACCCCACAAAGTATCTGTAGTACATGGTCCAGATTCATCCCACTATTTCTTGAGCAAAACACTAATTTTGTTTCAGAAAATGCAGCTCCATTTCCTCGGCAGTGTTATCTTCTAAAAGGAGCAATCTGGCCACTGATGGCAAAAACTGTTTTATGTCTTCTTTGGTTTGTTTGTTTAACAAGACCAAAAGAGGACAAATTCATATCTTTCTCATTGACTTAACCAAGGGCAAGGTTCTATTTAGAAACCAGCAAGAACAATGTGGAAATTGTTCACTAACAATGTGAATCATTTTCAGACAAACCCCAGAAAATCTGGGATAAGTTAGGTGGAAGAGAGATGGATGACAGTATGTGGAAAACTTTATTTATGAATGTTAATAAAATTTCTATTGCAAAGGAAATACTAGAGACAAAACTGAAAAGCCCTACATTGAGAATGAAGCTTATTCCAGCCTGACTCTGAGATGCAAACACACCAAAGACCAATTCATTAAGTGCCAAGTTCAAGAGAGGGATGGCAGGCTGGAGCTACAGCTGGAGAAGTTCCCCTCCTCGGGGTTTTGCCAAGACTCTGATCACACGCTTTCAAACCATGATAGATATGTTAGGGCAGACCTGACATTCTTGCTGAACTTTCTCCATGTCAGCTTTCGCACATGGAAACAAGGTGGTAGGTTTTGGACTAAAGACAATCTTCCTCATTAACATTTTGGGCCTTCAACAAAAACTTTCAAGATGGAAAACAAAAATGGAAGCCAGGCAAAATCACAACTTTAGTTTTTGCAACATCTGGAGATCCCTTTTGAGGGCAATGGTTGCTAAAACCAGAATGGACTTAAACTTATGTGACTATGCACCCCATGAAATATCCAGATACATGTTGATTGTACAATGAATACTGACATCTTTAATTTGTTTGAGCTGTGGGAATGTTTTCAAAAATATGGTTGAAAACATGGCAGGACAATGTTTTTTTGAGGGCTTGATATGTTGACTTCTATTTTCCACAGGTTGAAATGAAATGTTTTAAAACAGTGACTGAATGGTATACCACTCATTAACACTTTCCAGGTCATGGAAAGAGTAAATATTTCAACTGCGTACATGTAACTGAGATTTGTGAAGAAGTGAATATCAATTAAAGTGTCATCAAGGTAAGATGAGGATTTCAAAATTCTATCACTGAGGGATATGTTAAGCATCAGGCTTATGTAATAAATCTTAGTGACATGATTATATCTTCCAGCTCATGCGCCCAAATATGTTACAGTCCTTCAAAGCCTGTATAGTATGGTAGCCAAAGAGTGTGACCTCTGAAGTCCAAAGTCTGGCTCCAAATGTCAGCTCTGATACTTGTTGTGTGACTTTGGGAAACTTATTTATCCTTTCCAGTCCTCAGCTTTCTCATCTGTTAAATGGGGATAAAAAGGTCACTGTTTTAAAAATTAAATGAGTGAATGCTTATAAAGCAGTTTGAAAAAAACAGCACCTGAGTCTTTTTAAGATTGCCATCAATTGTAGTTCTCCTTATCTAATTTCATCTGCACATAGACCTCGTGATGTAAATGCTATCCATCATTCTTATCTCACAGATGAGGAAAGTGAGGGTATAATAGGTAGATTAACTTGCCCAAGGTCCTACAGCTCGTTAGTAGTGGAGCCAGCGCAGGACACAACCTCTCTCTCAGGCCAAAGCTCAAACTTGTAAGTGCTCGCTCTGCAAGTATTTGGGGAGAAGACTGTGAAAACGAAGGATTGGTCTTTCATACTAAAGGAAATAATGNAGAGGGGTCTCAAGTCTGGGGAGTTACCAGGTTTATAAACAGAGAAGAGTCATAGAGGGCTGAGTGAAATGCCAACAAGTCTTTGTAGGGAGACAGGGAAGGTTCAGCGATGGACATGAGTCTGAAGCAGGTCTTAAATGGTGAGTCCATGAGTGTTCACGCGTGTGTTTGGGTTATCTGCTGCTACTATCTGCAGAGTGCCCTGGTGTGAATATTTATGCACATGTTAACTGCACACTATACTCTAAATAAAGTAATCAACACACTATACTCTAAAACTCCCCATGGTTATTTTCTGCCAACACACTGTCCTTTTGCATGTCTCCAACATACTAGCTGTTCTTCGGATGACAATTGTTTTAACATTCCACAGACCCTGGCTGAGCATCCCAAACTGCTTCCTCTCCTGAGTCCTGTTAATCTCTCATGCTTATTATCATTTTTTTTCAGCTGCAGTCATTGTGAACAGTAGTGTGTTTCCCCCATAGTAATAAACATCCATGCATTTATGAAGTAATGAAGAAAATGTTGCTGAGCATGAAGAGTTGATGTCAGGAGCGAATGAATCACAACATTAAATCTATTAGCATTCTCACACCTTCTTAGAAGTTCAGTTTCTTCAGACAAGACAGCTGTAACTTGGAGTTTGGAGGTTTTGATGATGACAACAGGATGAGAAGGAAAACCAAAGATACAGTGGGCTAGTTACAGCTCTGGGTGTCATTTCTATGTTACAACAGCACATGGGTAAAAAGCATTTTCATATTATTTAATTTATCTCTTGGAGACTGGGATAGTCTACTTACCCCAAACATAAGATACAACCTGGGCAGTGTAACTCCCATGGGAAATGAGAGCTTGCCAACAATGGGGACTCCTGGTTGGAACTCATACCCAAGCCTCTGACTTCAGACCTCCACTCAAATGATCTGCTGGTCCAGAGACAGCTACCATATGACACAAGTATAGGTTTCCTTTCCATCATTCCTTTCTGAGGCATTTAA
>NW_017731558.1:910820-946373 GCF_001890085.2 Hipposideros armiger
CAGAAAGCAGCTCTCCACAACCCTCCAAGGGGCCTCTGCACCTCCTTTTCTCTCCCCAAAGCACTTAGAATAGGAGTGAAGGGGCATGATTGCAAAGATAACCCCTATCAACATTCTTCTTCCCTCCATTTAATCAGGTCCCTCTTTTAACACTTAGAACAAAGCATAAATATCTAAAAGCCATCTCCTTCTCCTTCTCCTTCTCCTTCCCCAACAAACTTCTCAAGAACTTGCCCCTCTCGTCAGAATTGAGTTTGTCATTGGTAGAATTTTGCTGACTGTGAGTCAAGTTCAACTGACATCTGGGTGAAGGCAGAGGCCGAGCAGGCTCTTGCAAAATTTTACAATGAAGGTTAGTGTTGGTGCCTGAGCCCTATCTGTGCCTGTCTTTCTTATGAAACCCTGTCTCCTCTATCACTATCCCTGCCCTCACCCTACCCTCTGCCCCGCTCCACCCCCAAATCCAAGCTCTATGAAATGTTCTTGGGCTAGTGAAAGTGTCCATTGTGGGAGCATACTCTAATCATCAAACAATTTTGCAGCTCTATTTTTCTCATCCAGTTTCCCCCTAATGAAGTCTCCATTCTTTCATTACACATTAAAAGGGACCTTTTGCATTTTCAGCGATTAACATGAAAGACCATAAAATCAAGACCATCAAGCTTTCAAACTTTTGCTTTTGTTGTTCTTCCTTCCTAGACCTGAAATACCTTCTTTTCCCTATTTTATCTCCATCACCTCTGCCCTCTTAACCTGGCAAACTGCTACTGCTGCTTTAAGGAATGACAAATGCAATGCTTCCACTGTAGCTTCCCAAACCATGGGAACATCTGTGTCCCCTGCAAGGCAAAATGGGTACCTTCTTTGCATTTCTCAGTCTCTCATCATCCTACAGCACACAGCACACTGTATCATGAGCTTTCTCTGTTCAGCACCCAGTATAGTCTTGAGATATAAGAGACACTCAATAGGGTTCATTGAGAAAAATCATTAAAGTGTGACAAATTTTGGTTCTACCACCTCCTAGCTATGTGACCATGGGCAAGACTTCTATGAACCTCTGTTTCTTCATCTATGAAACAGACAGTACCATTATAATAATTAAATGAGAAATAAATATAAACATTTTTGCTACACGGTCTACATTTAACAAATTTTTTGTCTTTCTTGAATTTTGTGCATGTTTTCTTCTCTGTATACTCTTTCTCCCCTCCCCCCCCCACCACACCATTTATTCTCTTTAGAACAGAGGAATGTAGCTGTTGGAAGCTTGGATAAAGGAAAATTATAACAGGTTTTAGGAGTGTCCCTCCAGGAATAGTCTAAGAGAGGGAGACATTCCTTTGAGTGGAATATTACAGCCCTGATATCAAGGATGGCCCTCATATGCAGAAGAATCTAGGATTCTTAAGCCAATGGACTTAAAGGATTTCTGGCCCCACTGACTAAGTTAACACCATTGTGGAGTAGATATAGCAGGCTATTTTGTTTCGACTCCATTAAAGTTTTAACGTATCCAACATGATTATTCTGATTCCACACTCACCAGAAAGCTGGGTCCACCTTCTGGGGAGAATTATGGGTCATGCTGACTTTGACTGTTTCCAGACCCCTATGACTGTGATATTTCACAATCAGAAAACGGTATGGCTTTTGATTATGATCTGGCTGTGAGGAGAAAACCTTATTTCAGTCCTAGAGACAAAAAAAAAAAAAGATCTCTCACGTACATTAATCAGTTTTCTGGAGTCTACCACACTCATATACATTTTTTCTTAGCATGAGACAATACTGATTGAACTTAAACACACATAAAAATGTCTTGCATCTTCAAGGAGAGGTCCAAATCACTCCAGGACTTCATTCAGCTTCCTTTTCTTCCCCTTGTTCCCATAGACTCCATGAGCATTCCTGGAGATCCTTAGTTCTCCAACAGTAGGGACCGCAACACCTCAGTTTTTCCTAGATCCTCCTCTCTGCCTCTAAGAGGAAAAGTCAGACTGCCCAATGCAAATGGCCCAAGTATATCTGGTCTGGAGGGACTCTTCCCTTTACCACTGGAGGAGAAACAGATCTTGTCAGTGACTTTCTCAGTCACAATCTTTAGGTCCTCCTATTCCAGCTTAAATGTTTCTATGGATAAATCTCTAACTGATCCATTAATGTGACTTACAGCAATACCTATGAAAATGTAGCTTTTCAATAATTAATATGTAACTTAATTAGCCATAGAGAAGAAGTCAGCACTGAAGAAAAATAATATTTGACTTACAAAGCACATCTCAAAGTGACTGGATAGAAAGTCTAAAGCATTTTCTTGTTTTAAACTCTCTTTTGAACAGAAGTCAACTCACATCACAAAAATATTCTTGTTCATACATATAATGATACTGTAAATACAAGTTTTAAAAAGAGCTTTAAGGCAATATTCACAGACAACCAAATTGTAACCGTTATGTTTACCATCTTGGCCCATGTCCCAAGCTCCACATGTTTTTGGCATCATTTTTTGATTCAATAATAAGGGCTCAAATATGAAGATTCTTTTTAGTGCTATTCCAAATGCATGAGAGAACAAATCCATTTATCTAAATATGAATTTGAAACTCTTTGGAGTATGGTGACCATATGCACCAATCCTCAGAAAGTAAAAGCAAAATATTAATTTCCCTTTCTGTTGGAACACTTTAGGTTTCTGACATGAGGAACTGATCCTATTAAGTGGTAATTTACGGTGGCTACTTATTGCTTAAATGTGGAAAATCCACAGGGGTAGATCATGGAAATTAAGGAAGAGAGTACCCTGGGTAAAATAATATACACAGCTAGTCCTCATCATTAAGTCTGTATTGTTTTCCTCTTCCAATTCCCCACCTACTTCCTCACCTTTCAATCCATCCACTCCACCCCACCCACCCCCACTACTCAACTAAATGAGAAATGTCCAGCAGAGTTTGCTACAAGAATTTGAGTTTCAGCAAACAGACTTGGTCTATTTACAAAAAATGAGCCTTTTGCTGTGGTTTCATCTCATTCATACCACAATTCTAAGCAGACTCCCTGCTTTTGCTGTACGATGTCCTTTACACAGTGAGAAAGAACTATGGATCATGGGAACCTTTTGTCTTTATGGAAGGCCTGCAGGCCAGCGGCAGAAAGACTCCATCTGAGATCTCAGAGGATACTATCTCACTAAGGCTGTCAACTTCTCTCATTAGGAAATCACTCATAACAATCTTCTTCCTTACCCTTTGAGAACAACATTTTAAACAAACTATGCTGCTCTCTCTTTGCTTGGAAATCTGTGATTTTTTTTTTAAATTCACAGGTAAAAAGATAAAAGATACTGCCTTCCTATGATTTTTATTTTCTCCAGAAATTGGGGGCTCATCACTTGCCATCAATTGGAAACTTAAATTTTCTCTAGAACAATGAGATGTTTGCTTTTTCAATTACTTGATAGACTTAAAATGAGAGGGAAAAATTCAGGACAATGGAAATTAAAATACATACCAATCTCAGGTTGTGGCCTTGTGAGCAAATCTTACTTATGATAAGTTTTGGAAGAAATGTAAAGTTGAGTTGGAACTAAATAAGTTTCTTCCTTTCTTTCCTTCATTGACAAATGATACAAGGAGGAGTCAATGTATAAAACTCCCACTCCAGTCCCACAGTCCTTTTAGCTAGCCTTTAAATAAATCCATTCCATTGCAGAATAGTGGGATTTTACAGTGTTTACTCCTTCCAAAGTTTCTTTAATATATGAACATACAATTTAAATACTTAATCTCATACACAAATATGCCAATTTTAATTTAAAGTTATTTTTAGTATATGTATGTGTTACATAAAAATTATTTATATACAAAAGAGTAACTCAAATGAATTTTCATTATAGAAAATTTGTAAAATGCAGAAAAAGCATATTTAAGATGAAAATTACCCATAACCACATTTCCAAACACAATTAGTATTAATATTTGAGTATTTTTTCCTCCAAACTTTTTTATTTTGCATGTTGCTTTTACTATAATTACAATCAAAACTGTGCTAAAAATTTTGTATCTTGCTATCTCTTCTTTAATATTATATATATTTCAATGATTTGATGACAATCTATTATTTAGATACAACTACTTTGGAGCTCTAGGAATTGTTTTTAATGTTTTATTATTAATGGTATCTTGGGAACAAACAATTTCAAGACAAAAGCACCATAACAACTATTCCAGTGATTGGGAATAGTACCTGGCTTTTGATTTCGTGGGTAAACTGGAACTCAGATGCACAATAGCTAATTGTTCTTGAAGCATCTTACTGTAGATCTCTGGCAACAGAGACCCTCTTTGGACCCTGTAGATCCAGCTGGAATTTTGGTAGGAGAGGAAAATTAGGTCTCTAATGGCATCCATTGCAAAACAGACATGAGCAAGAAGGTTCAGTCTAGTGCAATCGGTGTCCAAAGGGCTTTACTTACATAGCACTGGTATTTACTCAGCATAGCATGAAGAATGTTACTGAGATTTTCTATTTCTAGGACACCTTCCAAGTTGTCTTAACATCTTGAATGTTCAATACATTTTACTGAAGATGGATAGCTCCGTATTAACAAGTAACTTCCTTGGTAAATAAGTTGATGGACAAAACAACATTTCTGGGCCTGTAATTCCAAATACACTCAAAGATAGGAATAATTTATCTTCACCATGTCCAAGTATAGTCCCCTCTCCTCTGCTTGCAACTTGCTGACTAGTAGAGTCTGAAAGATCCTCTGGAAACGCCCTCAGAGGATCTTGATCATCATAATAGAGCTCCTAAGGGGTTTGACATAAGCCTTACAAGTTATGTGTGGATAAAAGTAAAGGCTAGTGTTTGCTTCTCAAATAGATATTGCTGAAGGACGGGGGTCTGTGCAGCAGACCAAAACAACAGAGGATGAAGCAGTTATAGTATAGTACTTGTGGGAAGAGAAAAATATGGGCACCCCGTTCCAGTTCTCCCAGCAAACGTTGAGGTGTGGAAGAGGAACTCAGTTGCTTCTGAGCTTCTCAAGAAAGAACACAGAGATTAGAGGAGGTGCGTGAGTGGTGGGCTTACCAAAGGGCCAACAGAAACACCTAGGGGGCACTACAGGTAAAAAAAAGGATTGGAGCATCATCCACTACCAGTACAGCAAAGGGCAATTAATCTTCCACTCTGAGAAGGAGTTGGAGTAAAGTTGAAAATCACCACAAGAAATCACAACCACTACATCAGCAAAGTTGGAGAAAATAAGACAGAACCAGAAACAAGAATACCTGCTCACAACCAAGTGTCCACTGATGTCAGATCCCTGCTTTCCCATCCGCCCTCCTCTGGCAGTGGAGCTAGGCCTTACTTGGAGAGGGACGATTAGTCATGATGGTTGAACAGAAATGTTTATTATTACTCCCTCCAAATTCTCCACAAAAATGATAGTAAAGGAAAGTTTCTTCAAAGGTTAGATGTACAAGGATGAAGAAAATGGGAGAGGAAGTGACAGAACATGAGAGATGGTAACATTTTATAAACTGAAAATGCAGTGGACAAGTGGTCATTAACTTGGAGATGGGAAAAAACAAACTATGGATTGGAGGGTGGGGGGACTGTAAGAAACAAGACAGTTTAAGTGAAAAGTCCTGGGACTGGAAGTACCAGCAACCTCATAAATGTGGGGGTTTAAGGTAAAGCTGAAAACAAGAGCATTTGTAGCTGATTGTTGACTGCCCTTCCCCATACTTTCTGGAAAGGTTGAACACCATCCATAAATGAGGACAAAAGTCATATTCCATGAAGGAAATTGGACAATTAAGTAAATATCTGCAAGGCAATCATGAGATTCCTTAATCTCCTTCCCCCACTTGGCTCCTAGAACACAGCTAACCAGGCTTAAATCCTACAGGAAGAGATGTGTAGGATTTCTCTCTAGAGAATTGAACAGACCAACAGAATAGATCTGTAGATGCTGGTATTTGGCATTCCCCAATGAAAAATCCTTTTTATTAGCTGATACTCAAAAAGCTACTGGGAAACAAGCCCTGTCCTCACATACGAGCTTCCAGTCATGTTTTTAGTGTCATATGCTTCAATATTAATAGGCAGTGAATGCTGTCTTTCTATGAACCAAGCATCAATCCAAACACATTTTAATTTTTTACTCAAATTAATTCACTTAATCCTTTACACATATTAATGGTTTGCACATATACACATAAATTTATTTTATCAGCATAACAACTCTATAAGGTAAGTACTATATTATTATCCTCATTTTCCAATAAAGAAACTGAGATACATAGGGATTAAAGTAACTTGCCCAACATCACAAGCTATAAAGCAGTATGGCCAGTTTCACAATATTTCAATTTGGATCCAGAGTCTATGTTTCTAATCTCTAACTTATACTACCTCAAAAGAAAAGTAGAAATAAAGTTGGGGAGTGAAATGAAAGGGAAAAAGGAAAAGAGGCAACCAGGGATCAGAAGAAAAGTATAAATCAAATATAACACACTTACTCAATTTATTCATTACATCAAAATAAAAAAGATGCATTCTCATTCAAAGGAAAGGAGAATATCAGAGAAGATTAAATAGGTGAATTATGAAATAGAATTGTAGAACTAAAAAGACAGAAAGCAGGAGAGAAGACTAAGATGATCCATCTAGAAAGTAAGAACAGATTAAGCTGTGATTATGTAATCATCAAAGAAATAATGCAAGAAAACTTCCAGACTTGAAGGAGTCCATGAATACCCAACTAGCATAATGAATTACAAAATATTCACACTAAGATACATCACTGATAAATATTCAGCCACCAGATATAAAAAAATTATTTTGAAAGCTTCTGGAGAGGAAAGAAAACATAATCAGAAGATAAAGAATTAGAATGACATTAGGCTTCTCAATAGCAACTCTGAAAGATAGAAGAGAACGAGTGGCATCTAACCAAATATCAATCAAAGTGAAAATAAAGAGCTTTTCCAACATGCATTGTCTTAATAAAATTATATCCTACATGTCTTTTTCTAATAGAGAAACAGGGATCTAGAAAATAGCCCCAAGGTGACGATGAAGGGAAGCTTCAGTAAGTTATTTGAACAGCAGGATTATAGAGGATTAATCCAAATCAGAGCAACAGGATAAAGGGGTCCAGGAAGGATGTGCAGGTAAACACAAACTGAGAGATAATATTTTACTTTTTATCTTATAGTGGAGAATTATAGCTCCATTGGAAAATGTAGGTATGAATTACTACTATAAACATAGAAAACTAAGGGATGGATAAATAAAGGCAACTGTTAAATTCAGAAAAAATTATAGTTGTAAAACACCATGTTTCTCAATTGTGAGAAATATCTGTGTACTCATAATAATGTAAACACTGGCTCCTGATTTAACAAAAAACAGTAACCAATTATGCTGGACAGGCATGGGGGCAAAACAGGTTGTGAGTTGTGTGGGAGATGATACCAGAAAGCTAAATCCTCACAGTCCATGGCACAGAATAAATACATAATGTCTATAATTCTAAACAGTTAGGAAACAGCAGTATTGTGTTATTTAGAAATGTGGAGGTAATTAGCTGAAGAAAGTTTCCAGAAAACAAGAATCTGGAGATGAGATCAGTAGGGCAAGAGGATGCTGCTTTTCATTATAAACCTATGAGTCCTACTTCCATCTTCAAACAATGTATATGTACTATTTTGATAAATAATTTTTTGAATTATAAGAAAGGATTTTAATAGAGTGGGATAGAGTCTCAGAACCAGACCCCAAGTAAAATGCAATGCTTCTCAGCATCTCTACTTGCTAGTCACACAGAGACTGTGTGGCAGGCAGACTAATGGGTCCTCAAAGATGCCATGCCCTAATCCCTGAAACCTGTGATGTTGCCTTACATGGGAAAAGTGTATATGTAATTCAGGTTACAAACATTCATGTGAGGAGATTATTGTGTGATCCAGTTTAACCATTATGCTATGAGACCTTAGCATAGAGAACCTTTCCTGGCTGCAGCAAGAGAGATGCAACGTGAGAAGGGTTCAACCCAGCATTGTTGGGCTTTGAAGATGAAGAAAGGGGGCTACGAACCAAAGAGTACTGCAACCTTTAGAAGATGAGAATAGCCTTCAGCTGACAATCAGCAAAAAAAATAGGGTGTCCAATCTTACAACCACCAGGAACTGATTCTGTCAACCATCTACAAGAGCAAGTAAATGGATTGTCCCATGAAGTCTCCACAGAGGAATGCAGCCTGCTGACATCTTGGTTTTAGCCTGCTGAGCCTCATGTCAGATTGCTGACTTACAAAAGTTTTAGATAATACATTTGTGTTTAATCCACTATGTTTGTGGTAATTTCTTATGGCAACAATAGTAAACTAATACAGATTGCCAACTTCTAAACCAACTCACGCAGTTACTGTCAATGGGAGAACCATAAGTGACAAAGCCTGAGAGTGAATATGGACACTCCATAGGCTTGAAAAATACATAAATTTAAAATTCACCAGAGAGACTGTCTTATCTTCTTAATACAATTGACAAGGCTCAACTGTGAGTCAACAATGGAGGACCCACCTACTCATCACATGCTGATCAATAATTTTGAGCATTACCAAGAGGTCTGAAGTTCCCCACTGTGGAAAAGAGACTCCAAACATCCAAATGTCTTCCACATTCTTCTGTTAGAGCCATTCCTATCCACTCTATCCAAGCCAGTGGGATGTGCTTATGATGGGATATAGATATTTGTAAACACCTAAGATAAAAGCACAGGTTCTGATTTCATGAGTAAAAAGAGGTAGTCTTGAGTATAGGTGAGAGTATAAAAAAGTGACCTACTCAAACAGCCATTTGTGCAGCAATATGAGATGTTTCAGGGCTAAATAAAGTTTAACTACAGATGCAAACTGACCTTTACTTTGACAGAGAGAAAATGAGGAAAATAGCTCTGATCTCTTTTTCTAATATGGAAAACTTTTTAAAAATTCAGATGTAATTGACATGTAACACTGTATAAGTTTAAGGTGTATAACATGTTGCTTTGATACATTTATATATTGTAATATGCTTACCACCATGGTGTTAGCTAATATCTTCATCAGGTAGCATAATCATCACTTCTTTTTTGTGGTGAGAACATTTAAGACCTAGTCTTTTAGCTACTTTGAAGTTTATAATAAAGTATCGTTGACTATAATCACAATGCTGTGTATTAGATCTCCAAAATTTGTTTATCTTCTAATTGTGTGTACCCTTTAACCTACGAGGTCTCCCAATGAAGTTCAAGAACTCATCCTAGAAAAAGTGCTACATACCTCATTGCTGAATATCACTACAGTCACCTTTGAAGTACTCCCCTTGGGAAACTATGCACCAATACCAATGCCTAGTTCCCCCTTCAAAGCAATTTTGGAACCCTTTTTCAGTCATTGTATAACCCTTGATGTCCTGAATGTCATCAAAATGTCTTCCTTTCAATATTTCCTTTATCTTTGGGTAAAAAAAGAAGTCATTGGGGACCAGATCAGGTGAGTATATAGGCTGTTCCAATAGTTATTTGTTTATGGGCTAAAAACTCCCTCACAGACAGTGCTGTGTGAACTGGGCATTGTCAAGATGCAAGAGCCATGAATTGTTGGCAAAAAGTTCAGGTCATCTAACTTTTTCATGCAGCCTTTTCAGCACTTCCAAATAGTAAACTTGGTTCACTGTTTGTCCAGTTGGTACAAATTCATAATGAATAATCCCTCTGATATCAAAAAAGGTTAGCAACCTCATTGCAGCAAGTTCACGAACTTAATTGTACACTTCCCCAATTCCCCCACCCCAGACCCTTGTAACAACCATTCTACTCTGTTTGTATGGGTTTGACTTTTTTAAATTTACATATAAGTGAGATAATACAATATTTGTCTGTCTGTGACTGACTTATCTCACTAAGCATAATGCCCTCAAGGTTGTCACAAATGAGAGAATTTCCTTCTCTCTTTTTTATCAATGAATAATATCATTATTTTTTTTCCAGTCAAGATGGTGGAATCGGTAAATGCTGTGCTCACCTCCTCTCGGGACCATATCAATTACAACTAAACCACAGAACAACCATTATTGAGAACCATCTGAAGTCTAGTTGAACCAAAGCCTTACAACTACAAACAAGGACATACAGAAGAAGCTGGGACTGGTAGGAGGGGCAGAGATGTGGAATGGCTGGTCCCACACCTACATATGTCCCTTAAAAATTGGGAGGGATAGCTCAGCTGCGAAGGTCCCCCACCCCTCCAAGAAGCAGAGGAACAAGGGGTCCCAGCCCAGGGTTTCAGTGCCATGGAGAGAAGTCCCCATAACTTCTGGCTATGAAAACCAGCAGAGATTGTGGCTGAGGGAGACGGAGGGTGGCTGCAGTCCCAGGCATTCCTCTTAAAGGGACCATGCACAGACTTATTCACAGACGAACTCACTGGCTCTGAGCTCCAGCACTGGGGCAGTAGCTGGAAAGGTGCCAGGGATGTAGAGGGAGGAACTGAATAGTCTGGCTGCAGGGTGAGGGCTGGAGGGGCAGCTTTTTCCCAGATGGAGGAGCTGGCAAAAGCCATTGTTTCTTTGTTGAGCCTTCCCCTCCATGCATGCAGACACAGGCAAAGACCATATCTGAGTCTCCATCAAACTGTTTAACACTTTCATGTACCCTGCCATAGTGATTCCCAGAGACCGTGCCCCACCCAACTTTTGGGCACACCGAAGACACTTTGAGTGGCTTTTCTGTAAAAATGGCCTGTCTTAGCTCATGCTGTGGCCTTTCCTAAAATCTTTCAAAGGTTCACAAAACACAAATAAGCAGAATCTGGCTTAAGCACGTCCTGTACCTCTGGCTGAGCAACTGTATGCCTGACACTAGCAGCAGCCAGCTTTGGTTCACGTATTGGCCTCTCAAGGCATCTCCAAATACAGTGCAAGTGATAGCCACTCTAGATTGCTTTATGGCTCATGCCTCGTGTCCTCAAGCAGGGCACAAACTGAAGCTGAACTTGACCTGCAGTGGATGCCCTCCCAGGAGTCCCCAGGGCTGCCATGCCCAGTGACCAACTTTGGACTGGGCAGGAGCATCAGCTGGCCACCTCCAAAGATAACTAACCCTAAGAGCAGACTGGGCAGGCTCCACAGCCCTGCTAAAGCAAACCCTGCTCTGTAGGGTCAGCCCCTGCACAACAGCTCCTCCACTGTAGTAACAGCCAGTGTTCACAGCCAATCAGCCTGACAGTCAACAGCCTAATGGTCAATTCCCCCCATGGATGTGCAAAAAGCAATCAAGTCTCAACTACAACAGGGGGGCACACACAACCCACAAAGGGGAATACCTAGAGCACCTGGCTCAGGTGACTAGGGCAATTACACCACTGGGCTCCACAGGACACCTACTACATAAGGCCACTCTACTAAGACCAAGAGACATAGAAGCCCTACAGAGAAACAAACACAGGGAGGCAGTCAAAATGAGGAGAAAAAGAAACTAACCCAAATAAAAGAGCAAAATAAAGCTCCAAAAAATGAATTAATCAAAATGAAGACAAGCAATCTACCAGATGCAGAGTTCCAAATACCGGTTATAAAAATGCTCAATGAGGGGCTGGCCGAGTGGCTCAGTTGGTTAAGAGTTGGCTTGGGAGCGCAAGCTCTGAGCAGCAGGGCCACAGGTTCGGTTCCCACATGGGCCAGTGACGCTGCTCCCTCTACAGCTAAGATTGTGAACAACAACTCGACTTGGAGCTGAGCTGCCGTGAGTGGTCGGTGATGGCATAGGCTGCAGCCCCTGCTGCAGTGGGCTGCTGTGAGCTACTGTGAGTGGCTGGCAGCCATCATGAGCAGCTGCCATGTGCTGCCATGAGCTGCCGCTGTCCAATGGCCTGTGACAAACTGCCTCAGCCGGGAAGAGTGCAATGATCATAATACCAACATGAGCCAGTGAAGCAGTGTCCTCCACAACTAGACTAAAGAACAAAAAGACAGCATCTTCCTCAATTCCCCAACACTGTTCCCCTCCCCCAATTTCCCAATAAAATCTTTTTAAAAATGCTCTGTGATCTCAGGGAGAACTTCAACAAGTAGATAAGAAACATAAAAATGGAGATAGAAAAAGCAAACAAAACAAAACAAAACAAAACAGTCAGAAATAAAGACTACAATAACTGCAGTGAAGAAAACATTAGAGGGAATCAACAGTAGATTAAATGAAGCAGAGGATCAAAACAAAGATTTACAAGACAAGGTAGCAGAAAACACCAATAAGAAGAGCAAAAAGAGAAAATAATCCCCCCCCCAAAAAAAATGAGGACAGTTTAAGGGCCTTCTGGGATAACATCAAGCATACCAGCATTTGCATCATAGGGGTACAAAGCAGGAGAAGACAGAGAACAAGGAAATGAAAACCTATTTGAAGAAATAATAACAGAAAATTTCCCTAACCTGATGAAAGAGATAGACATACAAACCCAGGAAGCACAGAGTCCCAAACAAGATGAATCCAAGGAGGCCCACAAGAAGACATATCAAAATTAAACTGCCAAAGGTTAAAGAAAAGGAGAGGATCTTAAAAACAACAAGAGAAAAAGCAGTTAGTTACCTACAAGGGAACTCACATAAGATTGTCAGCTGATTTCTCAACAGAAGCTTTGCAGGGCAGAAGGGATTGGCAGGAAATATTCAAAGTGATGAAAAGTAAGGACTTACAACCAAGATTATTCTACCCAGCAAAGCTATCATTTAGAATCGAAGGACAGATAAAGAGCTTCCCAGACAAGAAAAAGCTAAAGGAGCTCCTCATCATCAAACCAGTATTACAAGAAATGTTAGAGGGACTTCTTTAAGACAATTAAAAATAAAGAAGAAGAAGAAAATGGCAATAACTACATATCTGTCAATAATTACTTTCAATGTAAATGGATTAAATGCTCCAATCAAAAGATAGGGGGGCTGAATGTATAAGAAAATAAGACCCTTACATACGCTGCCTACAAGATACTCACTTTAGATCAAAAGACGCACAGAGACTTAAAGTAGAGGGGTGGAAAAAGATATTTCATGAAAATGGAAAAAAAAAAACTGAGGTAGCAACACTTATGCCAGACAAAATAGACTTTAAAACAAAGGCTATAGCAAGAGACAAAGAAGGATCCAGTAATCCCTCTTCTGGGTAACTATCTGAAGAAGCTGAAAATGCTACTTCGAGGACACGTGTTCATCCATATGTTCACTGCAGCATTGTTTACAATGCCCAAGATGTAGAAGCAGCCTGGCTGTCCATCAATGGATAAATGGATAAAGAGGAGGTGGTACATATATACAATGGAATATTGCTTGGCCATGGAAGGGAATGGGTTCTTGCCATCTGTGGCAGCATGGATAGACCTGGAGGGTGTTGTGCTGAGTGGAGTATGTCAGACAGAGAAAGACAGATGTAATGTGATTTCACTTATATGTGGAATCTAAAGAAGAAAACAAACAAAAAACAAAACAGAAACAAACTCATAGATACAGAGAACACTTTGATGGTTGCCAGACATGAGAGGGGCTGGGAATGGGTGAAAAAGGGGAAGGGGTTAAGTACAAATAGGTTGTTACATAGCAGCCATGGGGATGTAGGGTACAGCATAAGGAATATAGTCAATAATATTGTAATAACTATGTGTGGTGTCAGATGGGTACTAGATAGTAGATTTATCAGGATGATAGATGAGAGTGGGGTTGGAGGACAGGATGAAAAAGGTGAAGGTATTAAGAACTACAAATTGGTAGTTACAAGATAGTCATGGGGATTAAAGTACAGCATAGGGAATATAGTCAACAATATTGTGATAGCATGGTATGGTGTCAGATGGTAGCTGGACTTATGGTGATCAATTCTTTAGGTATATAAATGTTGAATAACTATTGTGTATACCTGAAACTAATATAATATTGTATGTTAGCTGTATTTTAATAAAAATCTTAAACATATATATTTATATGTGTTTATATGTAATATAGATAGATAATAGATAGATACCACATATCTTAGCTATTGTAAATAATGCTGCAATAAACACAGAATGCAGGTATCTTTTTGATATCCCCTTTTCACTTCCTTTGGATAAATGTCCAGGAGTGGAATTGCTGGGTCATAAGGTACTTCTATTTTTAATTTTTTGAGGAACCGCCTTACTTTTTTCCACAGTGGCTGCACCAATTTACATTCCCACCAACCATGCACAAGGGTTTCCTTTTCTCCACATTCTTGTCAACACTTGTTATCTCTTGTCTTCTTGATGACAACCTTTCTGACAGGTGTGAGGTGATATCTCATGGTGGTTTTGATTTGAGTTTCCCCGATGCTTAGTGACGTTGAGCACCTTTCCATGATCCCTTTGTTAAGTAGGTAAAGCCTTTTTTAATTCACACAAAATAATTGGAAAATTGTTTTTACTAAAATTCTTATTCACAGAAAAAGTCGTGTTTTTTTTCAAGCAGAAAAGTAATCTAAATTTTAAAAAAGAATAAATTGTTGATATAAAGTAAGGGAAGTAAATTGACAAACTACAAAATACAAAGAAACCCTATTTCTGCTACTGACATGCTACAGCATCTAAAACCTGTTCAAAGAATAACAATAATAGAAATGGAATTGACCCTTTCAATTCCACACTACACGCTGACTATTCATTTTCAAATCCTTTCTTTTTGGAGACATCAAAAAAGTAGAAGAGAATAAGATGAATATAACTTAGGTCTACTGTTGCAAAATAAAGAATAAAGGCTATTTTCAAGCTAGATAAAAACAAACAAAATACTAACTTCTCTCCCTCCTCCCAGGAAGAGTACGGGGATTTTTTTTGTCTTTAGCCTCAGTTTTCTATGAAACCTCGGTGAGGTCGCCCGTACCTGCGCTGTATTTCCACAGGGGACAGCATGTCTTGAGTTAATGTCCCACAGCAAGTCTTCCATGTCCTTTGCTAGTGGAAAGCTACTCCCACTTCATACTGTACTTACGTTTAAATAAAATGCATGGACTTTCCTGATATATGTGTAGATGTTACCTGATGCTGAATGGGTCATGGTAATAAGCTGGACACAGTGTTTCATCTCATTAGTCCTCACTATCCCTGGATTTGCACTTACTGTACTATTAATACTTTAATAGATCACCACCCGCAGGTAGAATGACCACGGCTACACTGGCCACATGTTCCAGATTTGAATCTTGGAACTACAGTCACTATAATCAAAGAGAACACAGAAAATGCAGAATGAGAATTATGTGACTCCCGACTATAAATTATGTCAAAATTCCCTCCAGATTGGAATTTACCATTGTGAATCCTGGGATTTTCCTCCCATATAAAACCTCATAAAACAAGGAGTAGTTACATCCCTGGGTGGGGGATGGGCAATATAATTGACTTTTGACAACAGAATGTACCCTGGGTCTTTCAAGGTAAAACTGTTAGACTTTTTATTTTTCTTTTACTTCTTTTGTGGGTGTGCAGTTCTGTTTTAAACATTTGGTCTGCATATGGATAGACCTGTGATTTTAAATGGCCTAATGAGCCTCGGACAGACTTCTAAGTAACACTCATGAATAAGCCAAAGAGAGAGTTTCAGATGCTAACATTTACTGTACTAAAAATTCTTTTTTTTTTTTGCTGATTTTTCCCCCTTTTAAAAAGTTAACACTTATTGAACATAATACATCCTGAATCTTTTGCAGGTGTTAAACAGCTGACTATTTTTTTTAAGAACCAAATCCATCTATTACCAACGCCCCCCCAAAAAAAGATAGCTCTACTTATTTAGATTATTTTAATAATTTTATCCTTCCTCTTTATTCTGTTCTAGAAAGAATGGTTGCATTTCTCTGTAAAAATAAACTTTCTGTGAAGATTAAGACATGATCTCATGTAGACTTGCTCCTTAAAAAGCTGAAGGGTCCAAAATGTGACGTTACATTTTCTTTTCACTAACCATTTAATTTAGGATGGAGGGACACATATTAGCAATACTGGCTTAAAAATGAAATAGCATATCTCTCTATTATTGGCACAAAATGCTATAGTACGGCAAATGGCTTTATGTTAAGGCATTGCCTAGACTAGATATGAAATTCCCATCATGAAAGAATGCTGGTGTGAGGAAGAAGAGATCAATTACAGGACAGCAAATGAGATTTGAAAAAGGGAGGAAAATTTTAACAAAGACAAAACAAGGTTAATTCATGAGGGGCTTGGTAGTAGACTCAGGACTCTACCCTAACATCTGGGCTGTTCTTTTACAAATTTTTCAATGTTATTGCTATTTTATCATCTAATTATCTTCTGTTGTCCATGCTAGATAAAGTGTTCTCTGCCTCCAGCCATCAAAACAGGGGCCAAACTATTAACGTCAAAAGAGGAGGAATGTGGAAAAAGGGCCTTGACTCCAATGAAGGGACTTGCATAATAAAGGACAATTGTGTGCGGTGGGATGGATGAACGCTGTTCAGCTTCCCAAGTAACGGTTTCTATGAGACTGTAACTTCCTTTAAAATACTCCAGCATAGACAGGTGAAAGTGCGTTAGTTTTCATCTACACCCTTGGGCTGGTCATCAGTGCTAATCAGAAGTGCATACCCTAGGAGTGGTGAGTCAGCGTGAGAAAAATCTTAAATCAAAAGGCCAACTCCAGATACAGTTATCACAAGACAGTCTTCAGCTATCTTCAGATCTGATATATACCAGGGTGTTTCTTCAGTAGCACAATGAACGTTGGAAATATTCTTTAATCAATGAATTTAGTGGCAAGATATGTGATAGAAATATTGTAAAGGCTTTTCTATCCTCACATAAATGAAGTTTAAAAACCTGGTAAGCCCAGTAGCCAGAACCCTTCCGAATGGTAGCCTGGGCTCTCTGAAGAGTCTGTGTCCAGCCTCTGATTTGAAGAATTATTGATCACCACTACCTTAAACTATATGTGGCTACCAAAGGCAACCAGCAAGAACCTGAAAATTATGAATAACCAAACTGGCGAAGGTCCTACTACTGCATTAGTGGTTAAGAGACCCTCCTAAAAACCAGGTGCATGTAAATAACTGGTTACAGTGGGGGTTAATTGGATCAAATTACCTATATTTTCTTCATGTAAAAAAAAATCTGTCCTAATGTCTAAAACTTTATTCAAAATATCATAGTTCCTGTGGTAGATATACCACATGAGCTGATCATCCCTGGAAAAATAATTCACACCATTCACTCTATGTTGTTGTCATGGAATTTTTCTTAAGATTTTGTTAAAAATTGCCCAATGATGTGTGGCTTTTTTTCAGTGAATGTGTTCAGGAAGGGAGCAGATGTCATTCATGCCTTAATCATGCCTTTTTTCTCTCTTTTGGTGACGGGTAATTCAGAGGGATTTTTCTGGTGGAGTAAGGAGGTATGGATAATTATTTCTTGACAGCTAAGTGTAACTCTAGACCAAGCCTCTTTACTTCAGCACACATTTATTCATTCCCGCTCATGGATAGGGAGCATAGAAAGCTGTGAAAATGTCACCATGGCTGTCAACAAAACACTGTGTGAGGCAGCAGATAAACGAGGACCTGGGCCTTAGCTCTTTGCTGCTGTGGGGTGCCAGCCTCCAAGATGGCACCATTCTGCCAGTTTCACAGGTACTTGGAGAGCTCAGGTACCTGGTCTGACTAAATGTGCACATTTAACTACTCATTCTCCTCATGAAATACACCACATTTACGTGCATGCAGGCAATGCATATTTTATCTACATATTACATAACATATGCAATTACACATTAGAAAATTCTCTCTATATAATCGAATATAATTATCTAATAGAACAGATTCCCTTTCAACTTTAGAGTTCTTTCAGCCTAATTCATGTTTTCTATCATCTTCCTCTACTCTTTAAGTAGACTACATTCAATCAGAAATTGCTTTCCAGGCGGCCAGTTAGCTCAGTTGGTTAGTGCGCAGTGCTTATAACACCGTTTTAATCCCCACATGGGCTACTGAGATGCGCCCTCCACAACTAGATTGAAACAACTACTTGACTTGGAGCTGATGGGTCCTGGAAAAACACTCTGTTCCTCAATAAAAATAAATAAATAATTACAATAAATATAATAAAAATAAAAATCATGTTTAAAAAATGTTTTTTAAATGAACATTTGAAAAAAATTGCTTTCCAAATATTTAGCACCACACCCCCACCTTCTACTCCATGATTGAGAGAACTCATCTTTGTTTCTTAAACTGTTGATTTGATTTTCTGTAGTTCTTTATTATCACCAGTATAGATTCTAACACTCCTTTGTATTTAAATGTTTCTTAAAGATTATCCCTATATCAACTGCCTTCGCCTTTAAAAAAACTTTCAATCTGTCTGGATTTCCCCTTATCTATTTTTTAACTACAGTCATTTATTAAAATTTCCCAGCTTATTTTTAAATTTATTTTAATTTTTTAATTTCTCATTGGATGAAGCTATGCTATTTCAAAAGTTAAATCACGCACGCAGAGCCCACAATTTTGGGTCTCCATCCAACTTCTTCCCTTCTGTGGTTGATGGAATTCTTCTGTGGTTACCAAATGGTTCACTATTATCTTTGCTTTTTGTAACTATTTGTCTTTTCCTCTGTATTTTCGAGTATTTTAATAGACTTCTAGGAAAGAGTATACAGCCCTGCCCATCCTTCAAATGATTTCTGCTGCCCAAGGTGGAAGTTGCCAGCTGCATTATTGGAAGTGACGTGTCCGATTAGACAATAGGCCGCCATATGTAGCTTGCAGCACAAGCTACATGAAGTTTCCACAGACTCCATCCTGTGGTAAAAGGAACCATTTTATGCAGTTAACTCTTTATAGAAAATTCATTATTTCCAGGAAGAAATAGCAATTAGCACTTCAATGACAACCTTGCTCTTTCAAAAAAAGAAAGAACAGTCTTGCATTTTAAGCTTTTAACATTTCTTTCCTTAATATAGTTTAATCTTTATCTACTCTTCCACTTCACCCTAATTTTAGTAGAAATTTTGATTGTTTGATATCTCTGACTGGTTTTCATTGCTATGGTTGTGATTGTGACTGGCTGGAAATGAGTTTGGAGAGTAGAAGAGTTTTCTAGATATTCGTAATATATTTTAAGGTAGCAAGAAACTCCTTGAAAATTTGAAGGAGAAATTATTCATCTCCAGTAGGATAAATAAATTAAAAATGCATTTTTTTGCTATGAACCACAAAATTGGCTCCAAAGCTTAGGTAATTTTGTCTCAAAGATTTGTTTTATAAAAACAACATGAGGGCCAGCAGAGTGGCTCAGTTGGTTAAGAGTGTGAGCTCTGAGCAACAGGCTCGCCGGTTCGTTTCCCACATGGGCCAGTGAGCTGCGCCCGAGCTGAGCTGCCACTGAGCTGCCGAAGGGCAGCCGGATGGTTCAGTGGTTAGAGCGTGCACTCTTAGCAACGAGGTTTCCAGTTGGACTCCAGCATGGAATGGTGGCTTCGCCCAACCACAACTAAGATTGAACAGGCACCTTGAGCTGAGCAGCTGTTAGCTGCCTACAGATGGCCAGATGGCGACTGGACTTGGAACTGAGCTAACTGCACCCTCCACAACTAATACTGAAGGACAACAACCTGGCTGTTCCCCTTCCCCAACTCCCCAATAAAATCCTTAAAAAAATGAATAAAATGTACTGCAGTTAATTCCTTTGTATTTATTCAGTGATAGGTGACTATAAAAAAAGCTTATAATTTATATATTTCATTTGTATTTGTACTTCAGCCACAAACATGTTATGGGTGGTACATAATATTCTTTAGCTTTACACAGTGCCCTTAAATAGAATCACAAAACTCCTCACTGAGAGTTTCGTTCAGAAAAAAAAGGGAAAAGAAACTTGGATGCAAGATTTAAATAAAGGAAGTGACTCAGTGGTTTGGAGGGAGTGTTGGTGGAAATGGAATAGCATCCAAAAATAAACTAAATTTTAAAAGACCATGGAAGGTTAGAATTGGAACAGCAACATGGGCAGTAGGGCCCACTGGTAGTTTTCAAGAAATATTTAAGCACATAGCAGTATTAGAATTTGTATTGGCGATAGTAACAAACGAAAGAAAGAAAGAAAGAAAGAAAGAAAGAAAGAAAGAAAGAAAGAAAGAAAGAAAGAAAGAAAGAAAGAAAGGAAGGAAGGAAGGAAGGAAGGAAGGAAGGAAGGAAGGAAGAAAGAAAGAAAGAAAGAAAGATTCCCGCCCTGAAATATGCCACTCTACAAAAAAATCAAATCAGTGATTTCAAGGACAAGAATGAGAAGTTCTCTCATCACAGAGAGAAAAGAAACAAAAATAAATAAATAAAAATGACATAAGAGAGAAGATAACTGATATGGAGGACAGAGGTTTCAAATTGTTATTTATTAAAAAATATAATTTTTTAAAAGGAGAAATGAAGACAAACAAAACAAAACCAGTGGTTAGTTATAGAAGAAGAGTTTATTAATCAGAGTAGAGATGTAACTATGTATCATAAATGTAAATACTGAAATTTACAAAAGGCAAAGTAATTTTCAGTGACAGAAAACAGGTCAGTGGTTGTCAAGGTTAGGGTTGGGGAAGATGGCCTAGAAAGGGGCATAAGAGTACTGCTTAGGGTGATGAAAATCTTAATTGTGGTGATGGTTACAAAGGCACATTTGTCAAAACTATTAAATTGTACCCATAAAAATAAATTTTGTGTGTAAATTATACCTGAGTAAAGTTTACTTCTACTAAAATTTTGATTTTGAGATGATTGCAGATTCACATTGTAAGAAATTATACAGAGAAATCTTAGGTACCCTTTACCCAATTTTCCCTGATGGTAACATTTACAGAACTATGTAGCACAATTTCACAATAGGATATTGACATTGATGCAGTCAAAATCCAGTCCTTCACCACAGGGCCATGACTATGAAGATCCCTCATGCTGTCCTTTGGTACCCACACCTGCTTTCTTTCTGCCCCCACCTTCTCCTTAAAACCTGGCAATCATTAATCTAGTCTTCATTTCTATCATTTTTCTCATTTCATGAATGCATATTTAAAAGAATCATATAATATGTAAGCTTCTGGGATTGGCTTTTTTCATTCAGCATAATTCCCTGGTGGTCCATATAAGTTACTACATGTATCAAGTTGCTTTTTAAAAAAAGTTGTGGGAAAAACACAACATAAAATTTACCATTTTAACCATTTTTAACAGTACAGTAGTATTAACTATATGTACATTATTGTGCAACAAACCTTTAGAATGTTTCCATCTTTCAAAACTAAAACTCTGTAACCATTGAACAGCAACTTCCTTTTTCCCCCCTCCATCCAATCCCTGGCAACCACCATTCTACTTCCAGGTTCTAAGAGTCTGACTACTTCAGGCGCCTCATATCAGTGCAATCATACAGTGTTTTTTTTTAAACTGGCTTATTTCACTTAGCCTAATGTTCTCAAGTTTCATGCATGTTGTAGCCTATGACACAATTTCCTTCTTTTTAAGACTGAATAGTATTCCATTGTATGTACACACCATATTTTTTATCCATTCATCCATGGTTGGACATTTAGGTTGTTTCCACCTCTTAGTTACTGTGAATAATGTTGCAATGAACACGTGTGTGCAAATATCTCTTCAAGATTCTGTTTTCAGTTATTTTGAATATATCCAGAAGTGGGATTGCTGGATCATTTTCTATTTTTAATATTTCAAGGAACCTCCACACTGTTTTCCATAGCAGCTTCACCATTTTACATACCCACGAACAGAGCACAAGGATTCCAATTTCTCAACATCCTTGCCAAAACTTCTTATTTTCTATTTGTTTGTTTTGATAGAGGCCATCCTAATGGGTTTAAGGAGATACCTGAGTGTGGTTTTGATTTGTATTTCCTTGATGGTTAGTGATATTGAGCATCTTTTCATATGTATGTTGTCCATTGGTATATCTTCTTTGGGGCAATGTCTAGTCAAGTTCATTGCCCATTTTTTAATCAGGTTACTTGTTTTTTTGTTGTTGAGTTGTAGGGGTTGTTTACATGTTTTGGATATTAGCCCCTTATCAGATAATATAATTTGTAAATATTTTCTCCCATTCTGCAAGTTGCCTTTTCACTATGTTGATTGTTTCCTTTGCTGTAAAGTAGTTTTTAAGTTTGATGTAGTCCCATTTGTCTATTTTTGTTGCTTATGCTTGTGGTGTCACATCCAAGAAATCATTGCCACATCCAATGGCATGAAGTCTTCCCCCTATGTTTTAATAGCTCATTCCTTTTTACCTCTGAATAATATCTCATGGTATGGATGTACCACAGTGTGTTTATCCATTCACCTTTGGACTGTTCCCAGTTTGGGGCTATTAAGGATAAAGCTGCTCTAAACATTCATGTGCAGATTTCTGTATGAACATAACTTTTCATTTTTCTGGGATAAATGCCAGGGGTGCAATTACTGGGCCATACAGTGTTTGCATATTTGATTTTTAAGAAACTGCCAAACTATTTTCCAGAGTGGCCATACAATTTTATGTTCCTACTAGCAAGGTATAAGTGATCCAGCTTCTCCATGTCCTCACAAGCATTTGGCATTGTAACTATGTTTCATCCTGATAAGTAGGTAGTAATATCTCATTGTGATATTAATTTGCATTCCCCCAATGGGTAAATATGTTAAACATCTTTCCATGTCATTTGCATATCGTCTTAGATGAAGTATTTGTTCCTGGCTTTTGCCATTTTCTAATCAGACTTTTTTTTTTAATTTACTGTGGTATTGAGGGTTATTTTTGTTTTTGTTTTTTAGGTAGGAGTACTAGTCTTTTGTCAGAGATGCAGACTGAAAATATTTTCTCCCATTCTGTAGCTTGTC
This sequence comes from Hipposideros armiger, assembly GCF_001890085.2. Taxonomy (NCBI): domain Eukaryota; kingdom Metazoa; phylum Chordata; class Mammalia; order Chiroptera; family Hipposideridae; genus Hipposideros; species Hipposideros armiger. The sequence goes on from NW_017731558.1 coordinate 933,765, forward strand.
TTTTCATCCTCTTTCAAGGTATTCACAGAAAAAAAAGTTCTTTATTCTGATGAAATTCAATTTACCATTTTCTCCTTTTAGGGATTATGCTTTGGTGTAAAGTCTAAGAACTCTTTGGCTAGTCCTAGATCCCAAAGATTTCTTCCTATATTTGTTCTAAAAGTTTCATAGTTTTATGTTTTAATTTACATCTGTTATACATTTTGAACTAATTTTTGTATGAGGTATGAGACTTAGGCTTGGGGTTTTTTGTTTTGTTTTTTTTGTTTGTTTTTTGTTTTTTAATTGGGGAATCGGGGAAGGGGAACAGTCAAGTTGCTGTCTTTTTGTTCTTCAGTCTAGATGTGGAGAACACTGCTTCACTGGCCCATATTGGTATTATGATCATTGCGTTCTTCCCGGCTGAGGCAGTCGGTCGCCAGCCATTGGACAGCCACTCATGGCAGCTCAGGGCAGTTCACGGCAGCTCTCGCCAGCTGCCAGCCACTCATGCTGGTGGCCAGCCACTCACAGTAGCCCATGGCAGCCTACTGCAGCAGGGGCTACAGTCTACGCCGTCGCCAGCAACTCATGGCAGCCCAGCTCCAGGTGGAGCTATTGTTCACCACCTTAGCTACAGAGGGCACAGCGTCACTGGCCTATGTGGGATCCGAACCGGCAGCCCTGCTGCTCAGAGTTGGCACTCCCAAGCCAACTCTGCCAGCCCCAAGGTTTTTTTTTGTTTGCTTATTTTTTTTGCCAATGGGTGTCTTATTTCTCCAGCACATTTATTTCAAAGGTAATCTTTCTTCTATTGAATTACTGCTGCACCTTTGTTAAAAATCAATTGGGCATACTTGTGGGGGTCTACTTCTGGATCCTCTCTTCTGCTCCATTGATCTACGTAATCTAACTGTCCTTCAATTACTGTAGCTATATAATGTCTTGACATTGAATAGAGTAATTTCTCTCACTTTATTCTTCTATTTCAAAATCGTTTTAGCTGGTCTAAATCCTGTGCCTTCCTATACATAATGTTTAGATTAAGCTTGTTTCTTGATGGAATTTTAATAGGACTTACATTAAACTGCATACAAATATTGAGACAAGTGACATCCTTCCTATGCTGAGTCTTCCAATCCATGGCCAGAGCCTATCTCCCCATTTATTTAAATCTTCTTTGATTTCCTTCATCAGCATTTTGTAGTTTTAGCATACAAGTCCTATACATGTCTTGTTAGATTTACACTTAAGTATTTCATTTTTATTTTTGAGAGGTTGTAAATGGTACTGTATTTTTAATTTGGTGTCCATATGTTCATTGTCAGTAAACAGGAATACAGTTGATTTTGGTATGGTGAACATGCATCTTGCTACCTTGCTGAACTCACTTTTTAGTTCCAGGAGTTTTCTATACATTTCTGACAATCTCCTACATAGTCAGTCATCTGTAAACAAAGACCATTTTGTTTTCTTCCTTTCCTTATTGCAGTGGCTATAACTTTGCAGATGCTCTTTATCAAGTTGGTAAAATTCTTCTCTATTCCTATTTTTCTGAGGGCTTTATCATGAATGGTTTATCATGAAGAGTTTTATCATATCAATCAATGAAGAAAGAGCACTGATTTTCTTCATTGCTTGATATAATCATATGATTGTTCTTCTTTAGCCTGTTAATATGGTAATCCATGGACTGAAGACTCAACATAGGAAACATGTCAGTTTTCCTATGTAGTTAGGTTACTATAAGTGCCATAAAAATTTTTTTTGATTATTTATTTCATATTGAGTGTGTTGTGGTAATCTGTGTTCATTGGAGGAGTGGTCCATTCCATCTAAGTTATCAAACTTATGTGTATATAGTGTTCATAGTATTCCTTTATTATCCTTGTGATGTCATTAGGGTCTGTAGTGATATCCTCCTCTCTTTCATTCCTGATATTGGTCATTTCTCTCTTCTTTCTTTTTATCTTTGTCAGTTTTTGTAGAGGTTTGTCAATTTTATCAATCTTTTCAAAGAACCAGCTCTTTGTTTCTCATTAATTTTCTCTATTGGCTTGTCTATTTTTAATTGTTTTCTGCTCTTAACTTTATTAATTCCTTCCTTCTGTTTGCATCTGTTATATTTTGTTCTTATTTTTCTAGGTTCTTGTGGTGGGAGCTTGGCTTACTTATGTGAGACTTTTTCTCTTTTCTGAGGTTTACATTTAATGCTGAAAATTTCCCTCTCAGTGTTGCTTTAGCTGTTGTGTCTTGCAAATTTTATATGTGGTATTTTCATTGTAATTCAGTTCAATTATTTGTTTTAATTCTCTGAGACTTCCTCTTCTATCCATAAATTATTTAAAAGTGGGTTGTTTAGTTTCCCAGTGTTTGGAGATTTTCAGTTATCTTTCTGCTATTGATTTTCTTGTTGAATTCATTGTGGTCAAAAAGTACACTCTATGATTTTAATTATTTTAAATTTGTTCAGGTTTTCTACATTGATATATGTTCTATGGACATATGAAAAAATATGCATTCTGCTATTGTTAGATGTCAGTTACACCATATTTGTTGATGATGTTATTGAGTTCTGCTATTTCCTTGTTGATTTTCTGTCCAGTTATTCTACTAGTTGCTGAGAAAGGAGTCTTGAAATCTGCAATTATAATTATAGATTTGAAGATTTCTCTTTTCAGTTTTCATTCACATATTTTATACTCTGTTGTCTGCTGCATACACATTTAAAAGTTGCTATCTGCTCTTGATGTACTTACCCTTTTATTGATATATTGGGTTGTCAGAAAATTCATGTATTTTTTCTGTTTTTCATTGCAAAAATGCGTCATGACTTTTCCAACAACCCAATAATACACACTTCTGTCCTGATAATTAGCTTTTCTCTATAGTCTACTTTATCAAATATTAATAGAGTTGCTCTTGTTTTCTTCTGATTAATGTTTTCAACCTACCAATTTCATTATATTTGAAGTGAGTTTCTTCTAAATAGTATTAGGTGTATCATGTTTTCATGTTTTTTAACCCACTCTATGACTCTTCATCTTTTAATTGGTATATTTTGATCATTTACCTATAAGGTAATTTTTTTATATTTTAGAACTTAAGTCTACCATTTTATTTTGTATTTTCTGTTTCTCTCCCTCTCTTTTCCCCCCTGCCTTCCTGTGGGTTACTTGAATATTTTTGAAGATTCTATTGTTTTTAAGTACAGTGCTTTTGAACTGTATCTCTTTGTGTAGCTTTTGAAGTGGTTGTTTTTGATAATACATTGTATATACATGTTTTATAACTGTCCACTAGCATTGTCATTTTACTAGTTTAAATGACACGTAGAAACCTTAGCTCCCTTTACTCTTTATCCTCCATTATTTATAATTGTCTCAGTTCTTCTATATACATTTAGAACTCCATCAGGCAGTGTTGGGATTTTTGCTTCAACTTCCAAGCCTAATTTAGAAAATTTAAGAAATCAAAGAAAGTCTATTGAATTTACCTGTATTTTTACTCACCATGAGTTTTCTTCTTTCCTTATGTTCTAAGGCTTCTTCTTTAACCCCTTTCTTTCTATTTAGAGAGTTTCTTTTAACCATTCTTTTAGGGTAGGTCTGCTAGTGAAAAATTCTCTTAGTTTTCTTTATTCTGAGAGTGTCCTCATTTTTCCTTCATTCCTGAAGGATAGTTTTATTCTTTATAGAGTTCTAGGTTGGCAATTCTTTTCTTTCAGTACTTGAAAAATATTGTGCCACTTCTTCCTTGTCGTCCATGATTTCTAAAGAAAAATCTGCTGGCATTTGAATTGGTTTTCCTCTATAGGTAAGGTGTCATTTTTCTCTGATTACTCTCAAGATGTTTTTCTAAGTAATTAGTTTTCAGACATTTTCAGAATGATGATGTGTGTTTGGGTTTTTCTTCAGAACTTTCTCAGCTTTATATCTCTTGCAAAATTCAAGGGTTTTAATCATTATTTTTTTCAGTACTTTTTCAGCCCACTCTTTTTAGTATGCCTTTCCAAGAGGCCAATAACCGGAATGTTAGATCCCATGGGTCCCTGAGACTCTGTTCAGTTTTTTTTCTAGTCTGTTTTCTCTCTGTTGTTCATATTACGTAATTTATATTGTTCTGTCTTAAATTTTACTGATTCTTTTCTCTGTCCCCTCCATTCTGCTACTGGATCCATTCCTTGATTTTGGGGTTGTTTTTTAATATATTATTATTATTATTATTATTATTATTATTATTATTATTATTATTGTATTTTTCAGTTCTAAAATGTCTACTTGGTTCTTTTTATATCTTCTATTTCTTTATTGAGAGTTTCTATTTCTTTTCTTAGACTTTCTATTTTATCATTTGTTTCAAGCATATTCATGATTCTTTGTTCAAGCATTTTAATTATGCCTGCTTTAAAATATTAGTCAGATAATTCTAGCATCTGTGTCATCTCAGTTTTGGCATCTTCTGATTGTCTTTTTTCATTAAATTTGAGATAGTCCTAGTTCTTGGTATGATGAGTGATCAAAACCTATAATTTGAGTATTGTAAGACTCTGGATCTTATTTAAACCTTCTGTTTTAGCTGGCTTTATTTAACGCTGCCCCAGCAAAGCCAACGCCTCCCTCCCTCTCTTCCTCCCCCCTCCCTTTCTTCCTATTTACTTTATTTATATATTTATTCGCACATGTAAGGTTAAAACTGATTAATTAAAACCAAGTGATTTCATCTAACTCTCTCCTGCTCTATAACACCCTAGCAGTTTGAAGGGGAATAACCTACCTTTGGCCTCAGAGGTTAACCTCCTTTGGTCTGAGCCAATCAGAGTTGCCCTTCTGCCTTCATCATCATTACTGAATTGGGAAAGGGCACAGAAACCAGGCTCAAACCTTTCAGCACCTTGTGCTCCCTGAGCCTCAGCTCAGGGACAACCAATGAAATAAGTAGGTACAGTCAAAATAAAGCAAAGCACCCTCCCTCCCCTCTGGAGCTGACTGACAAAGCACGAAGCCATAACTGCTGTCAGCAGCAGCTCTAAGACCTTGAATGAAGTCATCTGAGGACAAAACAAACATATGGAGAGCAGAGAATCAAAACCAAAGCCCTAATTCACCACACCCAGGGCCCACACTATGCAGGACTTTTCAGTTACTTAAGTCAATAAGTCAGTAGTTCTCATCCCTGACTGCCCATTAGATCCTTCTGGGAATCTTACTGGTATCTGGGTTTCATCCCAAGGAGTCTTTATTTAAGTGTTCTGAGCTAGGCCCCCAGCATTCATACTTTTTAAAAGCTCTCCAAGTGACTCTAACCTGCCTCCAGGGTTGAGAACCACTGAAATCAATCCTCTTGATTGTTGGTGACTATTTGAGTTAGGTTTTCCCTTTTTTGCTCTTGAAGCATTCTAACTCCAGATTTCCAAAGTTTAACATGCATAAAAATCACTTGAGGATTTTCTTTAAATGTAGGTTCTGATTCATAGCTGTATAGTGGGTATTAGTTTGCTAGGGTTACTGTAACAAAGTACCACAAGCAGGGTGGCTTAGACAGAAGAAATATATTCAAAATTTTGGATTCTAGAAGTCCAAAGTCAAGGTGTTGACTGGGTTTGTTCTTTCTGAGGGTTGTGAGAGATCTGTTCCAGCCTCTCCACTTGGTCTGTAGACATTTTCCCTCTATGCATGTTTCTCTGTGTCCAAATTTCCCCTTTTTTAAGGACACCAGTTATATTGGACTACAGTCCACCCTCATGACCTCATTTTAACTTGATTACCTCTGTAAAGATCCTATGTGCAAATAAAGGCATATTCTGAGGTACTGGGAGGGTGAACGTCATGTATGAACTTTAATGAGACATATTTCAACCCAAAACAAGCAGGGATCAATAATTTGCATTTCTAACAAACCTCCAAGTGATGCTGATACTGCTGGTCCATGGATCACATGTTGAACAGCAAGGTTCTACCTGATACATTTCCTATACATAAGACCAGGTGGAAATGAAGCCCTCTTATTCCAAGATGAATAGCTTTGTAACTACTTGAGGGGCAACTGGCTGATGGGCAGCGTGCTAGAAACAGGTTACCAGTCATGGCTATGATATGGATTAACTTAAGAACACATGTACAAGAGACCACCCACTCAGAGAGGACCTCCAAGGGAGACTTGGGAAAGGGATCATTAAGTAGCTAAACGCATACAAATATTACACCAAAAAGTCAGGAATAATTTTCTCTTGATGGCTTTAAAAATAAGTCATACGTTTACATAACTTTACTTTTTCACGAATTTACCAATTTTTTTGAAATGTCTATGTATTACATTAATAAGCAAGAAAAAGAAAAAATGTTATTTTTAAAAGAATTATCCTCAATTAAAAAATTAAACAAATAAAAGCAATAACATTGACCAGTTGTTTTGTTTTCCATTAAAGAGGGCAGTAATTATTTGTTGTAGTATGAAGATATACTAGTATGCTACTCATTTTTTCATTATTTGGACATGATGCTGAAATTTGTATTGCTGTCAGTTAAAGTACAAAATTCTTCCTGTTTTCTATATATGGGAACCACGATTACTTCCCATTTGAGATTTTTGTTCATGAATCTGAAGTGAGTCCTGTCAGTAAAGGTGTATGTTTTTTCATTGGCAAATTTCAGCTGCACAGATACAGGTATGGCAGAAGGAGATGGCGGTTTTAATCAGACTCAGGTTTTGCCAAATACAATAAAAGGAGAGAAGAGCAAGGAACATAAGATTGTAAGGAAAGTTACAGGGCTGAGCAATGAAATCTATAGGTCAGTAGGCAGGGAAATGAGGGCACAAGAGAAAGACGAATAGTTAAAAAGCTAAAGATTAGTGGGAGGGTTCTTGGAAAGGTAGAACCAGAGTAAGTGAGTTAGCAACACAGAAGGCGATCGTCATTCTGGGTTGTTTTTATCAAACCAAGTTTTCTGAGGTGGTGCAATTAATATTGGTTATGATATCTAAGATATGACTGCCTGAGTGAGTTGTCAACATGTGGAGAAGATCATGGAAGCCAAAAGGTCAGAGAACTAGGATCCCGGGCATTGTCTGAGTTGTCTGCTTGGATGTGGAAATTGCTAATAATGAAAGGAAAAATAGACAATAGTGAGACAATGATCTAAATGCTGACATCTTCCATAAATAAGAGAGGCCAGGGGGCCAACAGATGACAATAAGAAGGGCTAAGGGGAGTAAAATCTGATGACATGCACATAAAAGATAGAAGAAGGAAAGACAATTTAGAAGCAGCAAATAGAGAAAAGTGGTAACTCCCTGGCTTTCCACCTCTGAGGTATGTGCAGCAGGAAGAAAACATAGCTTTTGTTTGAGAGCACTGTAGGATAGGCAGTGTTCTCAGGTGAGAGGTAGGTTAGGCTGTCATTAGAGCAAGAAAATGAAGGGACCTTTCCAAGAAAAGGCTGAGACTGTAGGGAAATTGATGATGAGAGACCATGATGGGAGGTTTGGAGAGTGAGGGAGTAGAGGGTAGCCAGTGAGGTATGGCTGAGGTGGTAAGCATGCAGACATGGGAGGTGGAGAGCTCTGATGGCCCCTGAGGATGTGAACACTGGTGGGCTGGCCTTTGTGCGCTCAGTGACTGGCAAGCAGGGAGGGCTGGCAGCTGCGGAAGCATTAGCGCTCAGGAGTGAGGTGCAGTCCCTGCAAGGAGGGGCTCACTCTCAGAGCACGTGTCACCCCTCATACGTGTGCCCATTACATTTGTGAAGGCCGTCCTGTGACTGCCTACCAAAAATTCATACTCCCCAACCAGGGACTACATTTCCCAGCCACTTCCTCTCGCCCCTTCCTTGTGAAATTAGGGGGAGGCATGAATTAGGTGTGACTAAGTTCTGGCCAGTGACATGTGAACAGGAGTGACGAATGTCAAGTCAGGCCTAGCCCAGACATGCCCCTGCTTTCTCCCTTACCCCTTTCCCTGGCTAGATGTCTAGGTCAAGGTGACATCACAAGCCTCATATTGAACATGCCAGAGCCTCTCTCAGCCTGAATGACTACACAGAGCAACTGTTCCAATTAGGAGACATTATATGAGAACAATACAAACTTGTGTTGAATAAGCCACTAAAATTCCAGGGTTTATTTATTACAGCAGCTAAAATTACTTTAACCAATATCATCTATCATGTCTCACAAATGGAGCCAGAGAGCTCTTCAAAAGAAATTGCTAACTGTAGTGTCCCTATTGAGGCAGCACAGGTAGCCCAGGAAGTTGACAACCCCCTCCAGGGTACAAGTGAGGGACCTCACTGGTTACACAAGTAACAAGTGACTGTATGTGGCACCTGCAACTGGAGAACAAGAACCAGTTTCATTCAGCAAGGCTAATCCCCGGAAGTGGGACCGGACCTTTAGCTAATTATATCGTTATAATCTCATTTGCATTGCAGTTACTATGACTCCCAGCATTTATCTGATGCCTTGACAGCTCCAGAGGAGCCAATAAGGAGAAGAGCAGGGAAACCGAGGATCCCACCTACTGGAGGGAACTGAAGCGCCAGGTCACCAAATCCTAGGAAGTCACCAAATCCTGCCCCGGAAGGATAAACACCCCTGGTTAAGATTTTCTCAGTACTGCTTGCTCTCTGAGTTCCCCACACGTCCCTCTCAGATGCAGACTTCCATTTCAATAAACTCTGTGCTTTCCTGCATCTGCCTCGTTTTTGAATTCTTTCTTGCATGGACACAAGAACCTGGTCACTGCTGCTCAGGGATGAGCCCTCTCTTGGGCATCCCCCTGAGCCCTCCGCGACACTTTACTCACCAACCATTACCTTACACCTGCTCTGTCGCTCATGTAAGGAGAAGGCTAAGAAGAGGCTGAGAGGTGAGGTGTTGCTTCATGAGTAGTATCTAAGGAGAGAGAAAGAATGCTGGTGGCCCCCACAAAGCCAAGTGAGAAAAAAGGTAAATATGTGAGGTGATGGGTGTGTGAATGAATTCAGTAGTGAAAATCCTTTCGCAATGGATACATTTGTCAAATCATCACACTGTACACTTTAAATACATTACAATTTCATTTGTCAGTTATACCTCAGTAAGGCTGGCAGGGGGGAAAAGAAAATCTCTGCCCCTGCTATTCCTCTCCCTGACCCTAACAGATATGTATCTATTGTAAGTCTCCAAGAGTAGGGAAAGCAGGCAAGTCATGGCCAGGCCACACAGCTCATCACTCTACAGAAGAAACTAGCCTTTAATAGAACAAAGAGAGGGCTTTAAAATTGAGTATGGGGTTAAACTAATATTAGGTCTAATATTAAAATAACTGGAAATTTATGGAGTTATCCCAATATGACATTAACATAGTGGTGGTGGTGGGGGCTTGGTTCAACATAACAGAGTTGGAAACATTGATTGGTAAAAGTCAAGACCATTTCACATTTCTATCTCAGGAAGCTGAGACTCCTCAAGACAGAGGTTAGGCTTCATATAGTCATTCTGACCTGTAAGTATTCAGAGGTTAATAAGAGAAGGAATATAGAAGGAATTCCTAGAAGTCATAAATAGAAAGGGATGGGTTAACTGAAGACTCGATATACATTCATAGAAGGAGACTGTGTCTGACTGTCATCTGGGGCTTTTGCGCTTTCAGCTAATGGTGGTATGCAGTCAATCCTGGGTTTCGTATCCACAGATGACTATCTCATCCCAGCTCCATCACTGAGGAGCTACCTGAGCTTCCCAAGTCACTTACCATCTTTGACTTTAGGTTCTTCATCTGGAAAAGGAGGATCATGAAATCAACTTCATAATCTTCAGTTCATGAGATTACTAATTAAATGTAGCAGGGCCTAAGTGAACACTTGATACAAAATATGCTCTCCTGAAAGACACTTAAAGCAGAATCTGATGACTAAGTTTATAAGGATGGTAAGCTCATTTTTATTCTGACCACGTTATCAATGTCAAACACAGCATAGATATGGCATTGCCATGAGCAAATTACTCCTGGGCTGACAACAACAAAGGAAATTATCCCTTCCTAACTCACTGAAGAATATTATATACATATATACATACACAAAATCTACAACAGTTATATACATGTAACTGTTTTCATGGAAATTTAATTTATAGCTTTAAGGAAAAAATAGCCTGAAAACTATGTAACCCCTAATGTATCCTTTCCCTAAAGCCATAAACACACCTCTAGTTATCCCTTCCAACAAAAATATACCACAGCAGGTGGAGTCACAAAAAAAGTAAATGGTTTCAATCTTTTCATTCATTTTAGTCTATTCCCTTCACAAAAACTTCAGGCTGCAGGTGCACGCAGCATACTTCTGCTATGACAAGAGCAGTGTATCTTTGTAACCTGGGTTCACCTAATGATGTGTGAACTAAATGTTAACTGCAGCGAAATGACTCCAAGCCAAGAAAGCCCCAGTTGAGGGTCTCGCCTGGAAGAGGGACTAAGCCACAGGAACACACCAGAGTGGGGCTGGATCTTTGGTCCTTGGGAGATCATCATTCCTTCTTTCCTTTTAACGTCTAAGGTTTTAAGAGGAGTGTGCAAATTAAATCAGAATTTTCAGTTTGCAGACATTCCTCACTTTAGGGTCCAAATTTGACTTCAGTCTGGAAACTAGCATCTAAATGGTTTGAGAGAGGAGTAGGTTTTAAGAAAGGTCAAGCCAGTCAAAGTAAAACACTAACCAATTATTGTAGGGAAGCAGTTTCACATCTGGAATTGGTTATATGTGAAACAGAAGGAAGAGTTTTCTTAGGACAGTTGACTCAATTACCTTTTTAAAACAAGAAAGAGCTACCCCTAATTAGTCGGTATATTTGCTTCTTATTTCCACCAGAATCATTAGTACTATATGCATAAATAGTTTCTATCAGTTGTTGATCAGCTAAGGCAAATTTCTGAATGCCTCTTTCAGGAGCACATTTTGCACGGGAGATTTTGTGTGTTAGCGTCAAACCTATGTGTTCAGACATCCTGTGTCTTTAAAAAAAAAAAAAAGGTGCTGTGAGAAGCATGGTTTTGGCATCAGTCTGACCTAGATTTTAATTTACTAGCTGTGTGATTTTGGGAATGTTACTTAATCTTTCTTTATCTTTTCCTTATCTGGGAAATGGGAATAATTCTTATCTTGAAGAAATCTGTGTTCTGATTATTACATTAAATTTTATAACCAACGTAAAATACCAAATTAGACTGTGTTGGTATAGAAAGCAATCAGCAAATGCTAACAGCTCTCTTGACTCTCCATTTCTCTCTTCAGGCTAGTCTTTGTTCATTTATTTTTCTAAGAGCCATATATTTTTGGTAAATATAATGAGACAGGAAGCTATATGTACACTACAACTTTACAGGTCAGTGGTATAGTACAAGAGACTACAAGAAATTAAACATATATATATAGACTTGAAAGTATTCTCCTTTGCATATCTTAGAAAAGTTTCCCATTACAGTTAAAGGCATTTGATGAGCTGTATCTCCTGATATATATTTTTATGATTGTAGCCAATTGTACCTCTATGATTTCACCACTGCTCCACTCCCCGCCTCCCCTACTCCCAAGCAGCCTCACCAAAAACAGTCCATAGTAACACACTATAATCACCTTGGCTCATCCAAATCAGGACAGTCACAAGCCCTGGAATTAAAGTAAATCCTGGACTAGTGTGTCTTCTCCTTTGTGACATTCAGGGTTACCAAAGGGCAATTCTGCAAACTAACACTTTGACCAGACCAGAGAAGCCTGCTGTATGTGGCAGACATTCAGTGTAGCTGAGAATAATGCCGAAAGCAGCATTCACTCCCGAGGAGCAGGTCATGACCTTTCAAAATAAAACTCATCCAGAACACTTATATCACATTAACACCAGCGCACGGAAAAAACGAGGGCCGAAGAATAGTTATATTTGCAAAGGCACCGTGGCATTGTTTGTTTTTATTGCCTTTCCCTTAAGTTTTTCTGAGGTTTATTACATATTTCATGAAATTGTTGTAATACTGAATCCTTTCTATTTTCCCCACTTGAGTCTGGGTGTGGGAGTAAATCTGTGAGGACAGGTCAGAGAACTGGGAGGGGCCTGGTGCTGTTGCTGGGACCGAGGAGATCAGGGTGATATGGAAAGATGATTGCAAAAACACCAGATGCTGCAGACCCAAAGTGGGGGAACAATGCGTCAGAATTCTCCAAAGAAAAGAGAGTTGGTTTTCCTCGTTTTTAAACCCCCTCAGGACAGCTTTCAGGCGCTGAGTTTTGGGTCTTTGTGTGAAGCACAAAGTGCAGGACAAGATAGAGTCGCTATTTTAACACATGCAGGGCTGGGGGCTGCCTGATGCAGTTAGGCATTTGCTCCCCTCACACTCGGTTCTGTTTATAAACATTCCAGCTATGTAAACAACAAAGAGCGGAGCACAGGCCTCTGTCAGCCCTCCCCTATCTCTCTGGTACTTGGAGGGGTTCAGGAGGAAGTGTTGAGTTTTTGTGTGCTAAAGCTTGTCAAGGGCACATCAAAATGTAATAACGAAATCAACTACCAGACAGATTGGATGGCAGATTTTGGCAGCTAACAAGGAGCTTTCTCATTATAGGATGTGCAAGCTTGTGGGCTGCACTGCAATTAGAAATA
>NW_017731558.1:952428-956130 GCF_001890085.2 Hipposideros armiger
ACATCATAGTCTAATACTAATTACGTCTAAAACCCCACAATTTATTTGGAAGACCCATTAGTACAGTTACCTAGCAAGCTTGGGCAAGTTCACAATCTCTCAATGTTTCCGTCTTCTCTGTAAAGCAGAGATACGCTATTATGAGTACATGTAAACACCAGCACAGTAGCATGGTACCTACTCAGTAAATGTGAAGTATTGTCACTAGTATATTTTAAGAGCTAAAAGTAGAAAAGAGGAAAAGTAAACTTGCTCAACTCATAATCTCAAGTATAGGCAATTTAAATAGTGTTGTTTCAATCTTAATTCTGACAATTAGAAAAATATATGGCAAGATGGTTTTCAAAAATGTAAAGGCAATAAAATAAACATGTTTCAAAACACTAAAGAAGATACAAGCAACTGAAAAGGTTAAAAAAAATAACAGAAGGGCGCATATTAAAAACATTAAAGGGGTCAAATATATGGTGATGGAAGGGGAACTGACTCTGGGTGGTGAACACACAATGTGATATATAGATAATATATTACAGAAATGTACACCTCAAACCTATGCAATTTTACTAACCATTGTCACCCCAATAAATTTAATAAAAAACTTTAAATAAGTCAAAGGCATTAGATTAAATATATTAATGACAGTAACAAACGAAAACTTTTTCAAGGAAAATCTTTCTCAAATGTGGTCAAAAACCAAAATATTACTATTGAATTAGTTTCCTAAGGCTGCTATAACAAATTGCCAAAAACTGGGTAGTTGAAAACAACAGAAATTGATTCTCACAGCTCTGGAGGCTGGCAAGGTGTCAGCGCTCTGGGGAAAGAATCCTTCCTTGCCTCTTTCTGGCTTCTGGTGGTTGCCTGAAATCCCAGGTGTTCCCTCACCTGTAGCTGTGTCACTCTAGTCCTGCACCATCTTCACACGCTATCTTCCCTCTATGTGAGTGACTGCTTCCAACTCTCTCTCCTTATAAGGACACTAGTCATTGCATTCAGGGCCCACCTTAATCCTGCATGATTTCGTCTTAACTCCATTACATCTGCAAAGACCCTATTTCTAAATGAGGCCACCTTCACAGGTCCCACGGGTTAGGACTTGAACATATCACGCAGGGTACACTATTCCACCCATATCAGCAATGTGATATTGACAAAAATCCAAAAGAATTTAAATATGTGACAATAAGAAAAGAGTCAAATTAGCATACATCTATACAATCAAATATTAAACATCTACTAAAAATCAGATTGTGAAAGAATAATTCTTATGTAAGAAAATATTAGTGACATGATATGAAGTAAAAATATTGACATATAAGTAGATAGTGAAATATATAAAATGATATAATGACCTCAAATAATCTATGCACGTAAATATACATAGAAAAAGCTCTTAGAGGAAATACACTAAAATAGTAATAGTGGTTAACATTGGTTGGTACGATTAGAGGCAATTCCTATTTTCATCATAATTTGCTGTACTTTCAATATTTTCTTACAGTTAAAATGATTTTGTTTAGACTTTCTTAGTCTGTTTGCTTTATAACAATAAAAGTAAAGTGTATTTTTCATACCCGCCCTTTGATAGTTGTGGATATGCTTGTATGCTTTGTGAAGGGATTTAATAAAGCTCGAGGACTTTATGGGATGGGGGTAGTGGTAAGTTTACATGGAATGCTGGGATCACACACCAATAGCCTGAGTTTACAGTCAGGGTCTGCTCCTTTCCGGCTGCATGGGGCAAATGACCTAACTAACTTCTGTGTGTTTCAGCGTCCTAGTCTGTAAACTGGAAGTACAACGGGGTCCGCCACAGAACACTGTTTTAGCAAACTTTTCGCTCATCTATTCAACAAAAGCAACAGGTCAACTGCTTTTTACTTATAATTTGGCCAGCAATTTCATATGGTGTGCCTGATTGTATTAGTAGGAACAGAAGTGGTGGTAGTAATAATTGTACCTTCTAAATATTCCACATATAGATTCTGACTGAGTGCATGTCCCTGAACTACAGTCTGATAACTTTAATGATACACAAAGCACAAAGGTCATAAAGTGACCAGAAGGGGATTGGATAGTTGGTCCTGCCCCTCCCCTCCCAAACACACAGGTAATTGTGATATAAGTCCAGGCATTATTTGATATCCTTCAAGTGCCTTGATTTGTAATGATTCAATGTCATGGATTTTCAGATATTACTTGTCTAGCCCCCAGTGAAACAGGCCNCAAGAGGGTATTATACTGTGAAATAAGTAAGATAAAGACAAATACTGTATCATTTCACTTATATGTGGAATCTAAACTAAACAAATGAACAGACAAAATAAAATAAACAGACTCATAGATACAGAGAACAAACAGATAGTTGCCAGAGGGTGGGGCCATGGGTGGAATGGACAAAAAAAGTGAAGGGGATTAAGAGGTGCAAATTTATAATGTAGATTAATCATGGCGGTATAATGTACAGCATAAGGAATACAGCCAATATTGCAATAACTTTGTACAGTGACAGATGGGTACTAGATTTCTCATGGTCACTTCATAAGGTATATAAATGTCAAATCACTATTGTATACCTGAAACTAATATCATATTGTATGTCAACTATAATTAAAAAGAGCATCATGTTCCAGAATTTTAAAAATTAATAATAATTTGCTGAAAAAGAGAGGGGAAAAAAGCATTCAGGAGACAGGGAAGAATAAAATACTTTATAACATTATCTATTTCAGGACCGAGAAGAATTTTAAGGAAATGTTTGGTTTCCTATATAAAGGACAAGACGACAAGGCAACTATGACTAGAAACAAATATCATAAGGAAACGACAGTGAAAAGATAAAAGGAGGAAATTTGAAGGTTGATGATAAAATGAAAAAAGAATTGCAAGGACACTAAAGCCACATTGTTAGATTTAAAATATTAAAATCTGCATTGAAGGAACAGTTGAATCAACGACACAAAAGCTCCTATCATGCGGTGGTGGGCATAGACATTTTCTTGGAACAAAGAAAAAAACTAAGCAGGAAGAAGGAAATGAGCACTACCAAGCTGAGGCTGAAAGGTATTTCTAAAAAAAAAAACACAAGGGAATAAAAGTAGCAATAATCAAAGATATAAGAGGAAAAGGTTTTCTTGAGATGAAGAAAGGCCTGTGTAAGCAGGCTGCAATGGTTGACAGCTTATAGTTTACAGGAAAACCAATGAAAAAAATGCATTCCTAGGTACAAAATTTAGTGGAAAAAACGTCCAAGTTCAGGAATGCAAAGCAACCAATTTGGGGCACTTTTAGCAAGATCCTTTCCAACACTAAATACCAAATGACAATGAAGAAATATCTAATTTATTCCTGAAATTTGGTTAAAGGTGTCCAGGTGACCCCTGCCAGTCATTTCTGCCTAAAACAGATTATAAAAGGAAGCAGAATATTTCCTCCAGAAGCATATGCCTAGTTGTAGTCTAAACCCTCAGGCTACTTTCCTCTAAAAGATCCCAGGTGATTCAAACTTGCTCAGAAGTGTGATTTAAAATGTTATCTCGTCAAAGAGCTAAAATCAAGATGTGGCAGGCAGCCAATAAGATGGCCTCCAATGATTCCAATCTCCTGGTTTTCATACTGTTATGTACTGTATTTCCCCATGTATAAGACGCTCCCATGTATAAGATGCACCTTAATTTTGGGGCCCAAAATTTGAAAAAAAAA
>NW_017731558.1:958920-969398 GCF_001890085.2 Hipposideros armiger
AGAGGCAATTCCTATTTTCATCATAATTTGCTGTACTTTCAATATTTTCTTACAGTTAAAATGATTTTGTTTAGACTTTCTTAGTCTGTTTGCTTTATAACAATAAAAGTAAAGTGTATTTTTCATACCCGCCCTTTGATAGTTGTGGATATGCTTGTATGCTTTGTGAAGGGATTTAATAAAGCTCGAGGACTTTATGGGATGGGGGTAGTGGTAAGTTTACATGGAATGCTGGGATCACACACCAATAGCCTGAGTTTACAGTCAGGGTCTGCTCCTTTCCGGCTGCATGGGGCAAATGACCTAACTAACTTCTGTGTGTTTCAGCGTCCTAGTCTGTAAACTGGAAGTACAACGGGGTCCGCCACAGAACACTGTTTTAGCAAACTTTTCGCTCATCTATTCAACAAAAGCAACAGGTCAACTGCTTTTTACTTATAATTTGGCCAGCAATTTCATATGGTGTGCCTGATTGTATTAGTAGGAACAGAAGTGGTGGTAGTAATAATTGTACCTTCTAAATATTCCACATATAGATTCTGACTGAGTGCATGTCCCTGAACTACAGTCTGATAACTTTAATGATACACAAAGCACAAAGGTCATAAAGTGACCAGAAGGGGATTGGATAGTTGGTCCTGCCCCTCCCCTCCCAAACACACAGGTAATTGTGATATAAGTCCAGGCATTATTTGATATCCTTCAAGTGCCTTGATTTGTAATGATTCAATGTCATGGATTTTCAGATATTACTTGTCTAGCCCCCAGTGAAACAGGCCGCAGCAGGTGCTGAAGGCCCCAATGCCCTTAGTTCCTCTCTGTGCCCGCCTTGCCCTGCGACGCTGCAGGTGCTGGAGGCCTGAAACCTCCGAGTGCACCCAGCCCAGCCCAGCCCACTGCACCCTGGGCAGTACCTTCAGAGCAGGGCCCCCCAAGATCGAGGAAGTCTGAAATTTGCCCACGGCACTGCCCCTGCTGGTAGGCGCGCCTGATTTCTGCATCAGCGTCGCACCCTACTCCCCCTGACCCACACCAGGTTAAATGATTCAACCACGTAACAAGTATTCATTGATACAAGGCCCTGTACCAGATGCTCAACAAAACAGCACATACCCTCTTGGGGCTTAGGGAATTAAAGCACTAAAGAAACACAGAATCATACATTGTGATAAGCAGCATGAAGGAACTAATAGGGTCTAAAGATGGGGAAAAACAGCAAGAGGTGATCTAGTTAGACTGGGTAGTCAGGGAAGGCCTCTTGGAAAAGGTGACAATTCGTTAAAAGCCTCAAGGATATAAGGAACAGGCTAGAGTCAGTCCCTCGAAGTTTTGCGAGATCTATATAAACCAAATGAAAAATCACCATTATGTGAATAATATCCTTTACAAATTTTATCAAGGAAGCTATGATAGTTTTATTCTCATTTTCAATTTTGCTTCAGAGCCACATGTACGGACCGCAAGCGCTGCATGTGGCTCGCGAGCCGCAGGCTGCCGACCCCTGGCTAGACTAAGGGTGAAGGGGCAGGGTCATGAAGAGTGGGCCAGGTGAGGGAAGATCCTGAAGGGGGAGGCACTCGGCAAATTCAAACAACAGGAATGAAGCCAGTATAGTGGAGCAGGTAGGAAGGAGAGGCATGGGGTAGCTAAACAGAGTAAGACATTGACTGCAGAGCTTGGGCTAGGAGGACATGGTATGACATAAATTGTGATTCTGACTAACTGTACTGAGAAGTCGCTGATAGGTTTTAAGCAAAGGAACAACAGTTATTCAAATTATGTTTTTAATAAGGTTGGTTTATTTTCTGGAAAATCGATAGAAAAGAGTGGAAATGGGGAGACTAGAAAAGAGGCTACATGAAGAGTTCCGGGTAAAGAGTCGTGGGGCCCTGAGCTAGCAGGTGGCGGAGAAGTAGAGGCATTTGAATTTGCTGTTGAGGGAGATGGCAGAGCTCGCTGCTATGTCATGTGTAGGGAAGAGGAAGGGACTGAGGGTGACTGCCAGGATTCTGGTGTGAGCAAATGGCTCCGTGGCAGAGCCACTGACTGAGACAGGCATAGACTTGGAGAAAATCTTGCGGGGGCGCTAGTAGTAGTAAAGTTGAACATGCGGATGACAGTTCAGTTTTCCAAAGGTAATATTTGGAATACCTGACATCTAGTATCCAAATGGAGACAAAAGGAGGCAGTTGGATACACACATCTGGAGCTGAGATGTGGGGTCTAAACTGGAGATGAAAGTGTATTAGTTAATCAGAGTCCAAGCTGCCTGGACCTGGTGAGGCAGTTTCCACTCAGACTAAAGCCTTGGCTTGAACCCCAGCCTGACTGGCTGAGGGACTGACCTCCGTGTCCTACCCCGGGGGGGTGGGGGTCCTGCAGGAGAACGAGGTCTATTCTTGGATCCCACCAGGGCTCATCTATCTGACATCCCCGACTGAAATGACCTAAGGTTTTTAGCCCCCGACCTGCCTCCTGTAATAAGAATCCTGCCTGTACTCGCCCACGCACTTGGATTTTAAATGAGTCTATGTGGAAAGGCAGTGTCTCTCTATGGAAGACAAGTCAGTGTTTTGGGAAGATGGGCTGGGAACATCTTGGGATAGATAGCTTTGTTTACGTCCCCTGAGCAGGTGTTTGCCCGTGTGGTGTGAACTGAGGCGTCAAAGCAAGGTAGCCCTGACAGCTTCCTCTCATATCCACGTTGTCTCCGGCCCCTTGCACACCGTCGGCCCTCCCCCCCCACGCACCAACCCAGGGGAGAGCAGAGAACCACAGCTAACAGCTCCAAGCCCTGGAGGTCCTCTGGACGGTCCTGTCGTTTGCCCTCCAGATCAAGGGCTCCCCGCTCTTCTCCAGCTCCCTGAGTGGGGGAGGGGAGACAGCATTTTAGGCAGAGCAGCCAGAGGAGGGAAGGTGAGGCTCGGCTGCAGCCTGTCTGGGGAGCCACCATTAGTTCAGTGTCCCTCTGCACTCAGGTAGGTGCTGACTAATGACGGAAACGGACGGGACATGGGGTCTGACAGCGCAGAACAGCAGCACCTGTGCAGAGCGCGGCTGACTCCCACCTGCTCCAGGGGACAGATAGCCTGTGCCGGACTCAGTCAGCTGGAGCACGTTTCCCATGCCAATGCGATGGAACGCCCGCAGGGGCAGGCGGAGGGAAAAAGGAGGGGAAGCTTTTCGAGATGTATCATGCTGTAAGCACTGGAGAAAAGTTGAGACAGAAACACAGCAGCCATGTAGCTGAGGAAAAGCGTGAGATCTGCCTTGGCCTGGACCCAGGTGCAGAGATGTGAATGGAGCCACAAAGGGCCGCGGGTGGTCAGCTGAACCAGTCTGAGGAGGGCCCATGCCGCATGAGGTCTGCTGGACAGAGACGCGAAGAGATGAAGCAACAACAGGGCTTCCCCCGGGAGCTACAGACGGGGGGCACCTCTGCTTGCCATGGGACAGGGGAAGGGGTCCTGAGATGAAAGGTCAGGCGTGCTTCAGTGCCTGCTTCTGTCAGCCAGGCTGAATTCCCTGCGTGTTTTCCTGAGATCAACAAACATGGCTCTAAGGAGTTAAAGAAAAAGATGGTAGCGTTTTTATGAAAACCAGATCTACCTGTGGTAGTTCACAGGACTGTGAATTAAACTGAACTGCAGAGTGGGATCAGTAGTGAGAGTGGCTCTGTGACCCAGGAAGCCATCAGGCACCCGCTGCGGGCACAACCCAGCCCGAGAGAGGCAGTGAGGGTGCCAGAGTCCCAGAAGAAGGCAGCTTCTTAGTCTAGACATGGAAGGCGCAGGTCAAGAGGTCTGCAGAGGGGTCTCTCTATACAGGAAATCAAGAAGTAACAGCCAAGGAATAAGGATTTAGTTTGTTGGAATTTCTCCCAAGAAACTTCCTCCCTCTCTCCCCACTCCTACAGTTTCAGGACTTACTGAGAAATGGATGCAGGAGTCACATAAGATCAATCTATCAGCTTTATCACTAGTAAAGCTGGAGCGTGAAGTAAAGAATGTGGCTAGCACCTGAGGTCACAGCCGGGCCGCCCACTTGCCCCCACCACCCCCAAAATGCAGGTTTTCCCTGAGGCAGAGCCGCAGCCTGCCCATCCGATCACCACGAGGAGGAAAGGGTATGCCCTGCCTGCGGCAAAGCAGTCCACACAACCCTGCGGGGGCCAAGCCAGCCAGGTCCGTTAATTCCCTTCAATTAGGCAATCAAATACGCCCCCCTGTCCTTTGGGTGGGGGCTGGAAGGAAGGCTGAAAGCTTCCTCCCTTTCCAGTGTCTCCAGAAGGACAGATGTTTCTATTTTATGGGCCTCCATAGGGATGCCTGGAAAAGGAAAAAAGTTATTCTCCTTTGTACCGGCATATACTGTCAGATTGTACATTCTGATATTTAGAGGAAGAATTCTAATTTCTCAACGAGCTAGAAGAGGCCCAAAGATCATTTGGCCCAGTGGTATTTAATTTTTTTCCTTTCAGTTGTTGAACTCTTTCTTCGAATATAAAACACAAAAGACAGAGCTGTTCTGGCTGAAAGCAGCAAAAAGTAAGAGGTGTGAAAAGCCCCGGCCTGACCCACACAGATGCCCCTCTCCTCCCCAGCAGCCACCCAAAGGCAAACTCAGGAGAACCTCAGGGCTTCACACGATCGTTTCTAAACCTCTGTGATGGTCCTACTGTGCTGGAACCATGCTAACCAGAGGAGTTATGTGACGGTCCAAACTGTGCGGCTGAGTCAGTGGTGGAGACAGGGATACCAACATCCATCACAGTGGCCCCCATGAGGACAAGGGCCGGAAAGCAACACAGACAGCTTCAACTCACTTGGAAGGAACCTGTATCAATACTGGTCTCATTCCTTTTCTGCTATCATACACCCCATCTAATAATGTCCATGGGTCGTAGAGGAGGCTGTGTCTAGCCAGGAGCTCACACTGAAAAGTGACACCAGGAGACCCGTAAATACCCTTAACTGCAGAAACTGATACTTATAAAAGAGTAAAGAATTACTGTAGGATGGTTTAACTGAAAGAAAAGAAATAAACTAGTGGAGCTTCCAAGGTGACCTCCAGCACTATAATTTGAATAAGGCGCCTTTCGTCAACAAAGATAACAGATTCCATCACAATAGACAGCTGCTAGTTAGCATGTACTGCCCTTGCTGTAACCCTGACCTTGGGCTGGTGCAGGCTGTTTCTAGACCAGAGTGATAAAACTGACTTGGCTATTAAAGACAGAGTCAGGCTGCATAATATGAAATCAAATCAAGTGAAAACATTGAATTACATGTTTTTATAAATCATAAAAGGCCAGATATTGGCTCTTTTATGCTTCTACCTGTATTTCACTGGCCTAATGGATCGATCCCTAACCAACTGGGACCTTCCAGTATTCCAGGTAATAGGCTTTGCTCCACGTCCATCCTCGATTCTGCTTCTTAAGTTGGGTCAGGAACTAGCAACAATGGTGTGGCCTTATATTTGAGGTTCGTAGGTCTGCAACGGGCAACTGAGTGTATCACAGACACTAGCTCACGCCCTCCCTCTTGTAACACCGGTTCCTATACATGCCCTCCCCCCACCGTCACTCCATGCCCACACACCCACATGGTGCAGACACTGCACCGAGACCAGCTGACTTCATGCTGACTGCTGAATGCTATGATACAGAACACTCTCACTTCTGCCAGAGGTCATGGGAGAGCCCGGAACCAGAGCTTAGGATCTCTGCATCTGATCCCTTACCCTGCCCAAGAACACTACCAAATGTATGGAAGAACATAGTACTTCTTTCTATTATGCCTCTCCTAATTATATCCAGGTATAACCCCTGCAAAGCTCATGCATGGTTTAAAGCCACTCTTTGTGTCAGGGCAAATCTTACTGTCACATGTTGGCAAGCCAAAATATCACTATTACTAAA
Source organism: Hipposideros armiger (assembly GCF_001890085.2). Lineage (NCBI taxonomy): Eukaryota > Metazoa > Chordata > Mammalia > Chiroptera > Hipposideridae > Hipposideros > Hipposideros armiger. The sequence continues at coordinate 964,844 of NW_017731558.1, forward strand.
CTTACTTCACAAAACAAAGTGGGGCTAAACACCAAGGGAAGGGAATTCGAACATCAAACAACACTGATGAGCTTATCATCACTGTGCTACATTACAGGGTGACCTCTGCAGGCTGGAAATTGGGTTATATCAACAAACCTTTCACTTTAAAGTGTGAGATGAAAGAGTTCTACCCTAACATTTTGCAGTATTATTGGCTCAGGTTTAAAGAAAGTATGCAGCCGGGGCCAGGTACCCGTGTCACATTTCAATCTGTGATACTGACATGGATGTGAAAACCCAAGCCTTTGAAACTGAGCCTTTCATATGTGAACAAAAACCTGAATCGCGCTCTGCTGCAAAGACCTGAAGGACAGAAGGTAAGATGATAGAGGGGAAACCTTAACACATGGGGCATTTCTGAATTCTCCTGCCATGGGTCGTAACTCAAGTCTGCTCATGTGGAGCTTAGTTCAGATAATTGACATTGGTTTGTTTGGTTTTCCTTGATATCAAGGCTTACCTGCCTTGCAAAGATTCCAAAAAGTCAGTGATGTGTTGCCAAAGTAAGGAAAATAATTCATTTAACAGAACCGGCCTTCCTTGAGGTCCACTCTGTTACAGTCCCCCAACACCACCCCACCCAACAGCACTGTCTTGTCACTTATTTTAGCTAAACTGGTTTCTCTGTTGCCTCAGCAAACTCCCAAGCAAGCAGTGAAGGGCTCAAATGTTAGATGCAAGCTTGTTAACCCTCTGTAATCTTCTGCCCTACACTTTAAATTTTTAGTCTTGTATTTTTTACCTAGAATTTGACAAATACCAAGACATATAGCTCATCCTCTGGTTTAATCAATAGGTATATATAAGAAATGGAGACTGCAGAGACAGCATTTCTCAACTCCTCATAAATCATTTTAAACAAGGTCTTCAAATTCTGCCCAGTGGTGACTTCAGGTTAAGGTGGAGGAAAGATTCAACAGAATTAAGAGTTATATCAAAAAGGGCATTTGAACTTCCTGTAAATAGGGATAAAAGGTATTCTGCTACTATCTGATGAAGCAAAAACAAGTCTCCATTAGTAGAACACAAAATTCCCTAGTATTTTAAAGTCTTGGAAACATTTCCAGCCCAGGTCCTTCTTGGGCATCCGGCCAGGCCCTGGTCCCTTTTACCAAGAACAAAACCTCAGGACCCTTCCTTAATTCTTCATAGTCTGCTTCGTTTGGCAGAGGACCTAAACCTAACCACAACAGTTAAAAAGAAAGGCTTACATTTTACTATAAAATATACAAATCAAGCAACGTATACAACTAACAAAAACCGTTTCAGTACTACTTGATGAAAGCAATTCTGTGTTTTCTTTGTTTTGTTTTGTTTTCCTTAATTCGGCATTCCAGTAATGTGAAACCACTGTTTAAGGTCGAAAATCATTTTTCAATCTCAGGAAACATCGTTACTAGCTGCCAAAAGTCGATCCATATAATAAGAACTATTTGCTAATGCTGAACACCTGCACTTTTTATAGGCAGCCTCTAAGGACAGCTGCGGCTGAGTCTTCGAGTCTACTGATACAGCAGCCAAGCCAAGACACAAAATGGTAGATAAGAACGCTTGCTGAATTATCCATGCCTGTATCTACACTAGGCTGAGGATATTTATTGGTGGATTCTGACAGTCATTAGATACAATAAGAGCAAACAAAATATGTCCGGGGTAAGGATCCCAGCTGCGAGAAGCTTACATCTTGAGGTGGTAGGATACACAAATCAAAACATACTAAAGGTATAAACATATATCATGCTTATGGAAGCCATGTGTAAATATTTACTTCACTTCCCATGGTTAGTTTTAGCTTTTTAGTTTCATTGTCTGATTTTCTGACTTACTGGGTTTAATGGAAAATGACACCCAACAGCAGTTTGAAGGAAGGGTTCATGAAGAAGCTACAAGCATTGTTTTATAGTCTCCTGAAATGAAGAGTTTCTAGCAAGATCTTAAGGATGGTTTACACATTCTCACATATGTATTCAAACACAGCGATGCTGAATCTTCATGGCTTTTTTACTGCAGTCGTCTCTTCTAACCAATTCAGCAAGAACCAGAGAAAGAAGACTTTAATATTATCATTACAAATAATAAAAATGATTAATTGAGAACCTTCTAAGAGTCACAAACTGAATAAAGTCATTTACAAATATTGTCTTTAATTTTTACATATGCACATATTATCACCCTCATTTTTCAGGCAAAGAAACTGACAATCAGAGGAATAATGTAACTGGCTCAAGTTAGATCTCTGTTAAGTAGAATTCAAATTCAGATTCACCTGGTTTGAGATGTTGTGACACTTCCTCTTTTGCCAACATTCAGTTAGCACTGACTTGGGCTTTGCACCGTACTGGTGATGTAGTAATTAATGGGGTACATGTGGTCCTTCCCTCACAGTTTGCAGTCTACACAGGAAGACAGACATACAAAGAGGAATAGTGAGTGAAATTTGGGCTCTCAACAGGCAGCACAGCAGGCTAAGGATAGAAGCTGGGCCTGGCCAATGGTGTAAATTCTGCAGGCTGCACAAGAAGCTACAGAAACATGCCTGCCGAGCAATCACAGTCATGCCCCAAACTTGACATCACCGCATTGTTCATTCAGTTCAATACTGATATCTTGATATTTCTGTTTAAATAGGTGACCATCCAATCCATTTTCTTTGGTTGACTGTGATTTCAGCAGGGCCAAACACAGTAATAAAATGAGAGGTATTAGAAGTCCTCTTAGATGGAAAGCAAAGAATAATCGACTTTTCTTTCCTTGGATTTCAATGCCCTCCTCTGTAGCACACACTCCAGCACATCTCCAGAGCTGTTACTCCCTCTCCCTTCATGCAATCTCCATCCCACTTCCCCAGGTCCTCACACTCCAGGCTCTGCAACACACACACACACACACACACACACACACACACACNTGCTGCTAAAGTAACTAGTGTCTTAACATCAAGTTTTTGAAAAGCAACTCAATGTTATTCAGTGTTTATGAGATATCAAGGAAAAGTCAGTGATATATTACTTAAAACTAATTCTCTTTAATTTTTTTTCTCTGTGTGCAAAATATCCTTTTTGGTACTTTTTGTAATTGTTGTTGTTGTGGTTTTAACCATATGTCTCCAGTAGAAAAGCTAGATCTTTGTTTCTTAACAGCTGATGTGTACTCACTGCTGTGTTACACAGGAGCCCATAATACTGTTAAGTGACGACTAAGTCATTTCCACAGAAACTAATTTTAGAATTTAGGAAGGGAAAACAACACAGCTTTTCTGCTACTTAACCAACAGAGGTCACGTGAAATAATCCAGTGGAACAGGTTAACCTGTTTTTCAGAGGTTAAAGGTGAGATATCCAAATAGGGTAAATGGTTTCCTCAGAGATTTATAGCCTACCTGGGCCAGAATTAGGACTCCATGCTGCTCATCAGACAACTCCCAGATTATTCTCGTTGTTCAAACCATAAAGGGAAGGAAAGAAGCTGGGTGATTGATTTCAGCTTTTTAAATATACACAGGCAACGTCCATTCAAGAGTCAGCTACCATCTTAAGCCTCTTCAATAAATGGTGCTGGGAAAACTGGAAAGCCACGTGCAAAAGAATGAAATTAGATGCTATTTGTCACCAAAAATAAAAATTAACCCAAAATGGATTAAAGATTTGAATATAAGACCTGAAACAATAAAGTACATAGAAAAAAACAAAGGTACTAAACTTATGGACCTTGGTTTCAAAGGGGATTTTGTGAATTTGACCCCAAAGGCAAGGGAAGTAAAAGCAAAAATTAATTAATGGGACTATGTCAAACTACAAAGTTTCTGTACAGCAAAACAAACCACCAACAAAACAAAAATGCACGCGACAGAATGGGAGAAGATATCTGTAAATGATACCACCAATAAGGGCTAGTATCCAAAATATATGAATAACTCATACAACTCAACAACAACAACAAAACAATTCAATTTAAAAAAATGGTCAGAGGACCTAAACACATACTTTCCCAAGAAGACATACAAACAGCCAACAGATACATGTAAAAGTGCTCAGCTTCACTAGCAATAAGGGAAATGCAAATCAAAACCACAATGGGATATCACCCCATACTTGTTAGAATGGCTATCATCAACAAGACAAATAATAACAAGTGTTGAAGAGGATGTAGAGAAAAGAGAACCATCATACACTGCTGGTGGGAATGTTAACTGGTTCAGCCTCTATGGAAAACAGTATAGAGGTTCCTCAAAAAATTAATACTAGAAATATCAGGTGACCCACAATCCCTCTTCTAGGTATCTACCTGAAAAATTTGAAAACACTTATTCATAACGGTATATGCATGCCTATGTTCAAAGCAGCATTATTCACAATAGCCAAGACATGGAAACAACCTAACTGTCCTTCAACTGATGATTGGATACAGAAGAAGTAGTGCATATACAGTGGAATAATACCCGGCCATAAAAAATGATGAAATTTTGCCATTTGCAACAAACATGGGTGGATCTTCAAAGTATGCTGTTAAATAA
>NW_017731558.1:971558-972671 GCF_001890085.2 Hipposideros armiger
TCCTCAGTTCCATCTATGGCATTTGAAAGGCCACACTTAAATGACTTGAAAACGATCTCAATCTTGATATTATCTACAACAAGGAGCACAAAAACAAGGGCAAAAAAAGTGGGAAATGCAAGTAAAAAAACTACAACCACTGTATAAGACGCACCTGGTTTTTAGGCCCCAAATTTTTTGAAAAAGGGTGTGTCTTATACATGGGGAAATACGGTAATCCCTGCTCCTTGAGTGTGGATTGAATTTAGTTATTCCCTTCTAGCAAATAGAACATAGCAAAGGTAACAGAATGATACTTCCAAGAGTAGGTTACAAAAAGACTGTGGCTTTTGTCTCGGGCACTCTCATTCACTCTCTCGCCCTGAGGACTCCTGCTGCCATTATATCTTGTCCAGTTGAGAGGCTCACGTGACAAGGAAGTGAGGGAGTCCTCCAGCCAAGAGCCAGTGAGGAACTGAGGCCCTCAGTTCAACAGCTTATGAGGAACTGAACCCTACCAAAAAAATCCACCCTCCTACTTGAGCCTTCAGATGAGAATGCAATTCCAGCCAGCATGTCAATGGCAGTCTTGAGCCAGCGGCACTTGATTAAGCTATGCTGAGATTCCTGACACAAAAACTTTGAGACACTAAACGTTTGTTGTTTTAAGCTGCTAAGTGTTGGGATAATTTGTTATGCAGCAATAGATAACCAATAAATAACATTTTAATACTAAGAATAAAGGATATTACAAAATAGTCATGGGAATGTAAAGTACAGCATAAAGAATATAATTAATAATGTTGCAACAGCTATGTATATAGCCAGTTGGGTATTAGACTAATTGGGGGATCACTGCATAAATTATATAAACGTCTAACCACTATGCTGTACACTTGAAACAAATATAAAGTAATACTGAATATCAACTGTAACTGAAAAAATAAATAATTTTTAAAAACAATAAAGGGAAAAAAGGTAATTCTTTGGCCTCTGGGTCACTTGGTATACTGAAATTTCTACCATATGGCCTATTTTTAAATAACTGAAAATTAATCCTGGTCTTAAGATCAGGGTCACCTCTGATCTGAGAAAGCACGGATAAAATAAATAAATAAATAAATAAATAAATAA
>NW_017731558.1:975676-980723 GCF_001890085.2 Hipposideros armiger
TCATGCAATCTCCATCCCACTTCCCCAGGTCCTCACACTCCAGGCTCTGCAACACACACACACACACACACACACACACACACACACACACACACGTCTCCTCCCCTTCTGCCCTGCAGACCTCTACAGTACACTCATACATTCAGATTGAACAACTCCCAAAGACAAAAAGGACAAATTCATATCATTCTCGGGTACTAGGTCCTCTCCTCTTTCTTATGCAGAAAAGTAAGAACTTTTCTGGAAGTAGTCTAAGGCAGTTTTCACCACTTTGGGATGTGTTTAGTCATTTTGTTCTTGAGGTGTTTCAAAAACAGACACAAGTAAACTGCCAAGATGAACACAAAGTGCCAAATTAACCAGAAATCTTCATTATGTACCTGATGAGTGACCTTTGCCTGCTAAATAACATAACTCACATGGGAGTGATCAGTCATCGCTTCACTTACTCTTTTCTACCACGAAAGCAAGTCCAAATGCAAGTCAGTGTTATTAAAGGGAAAACCTTTAATCTGTTTTATTTTTTAAAAATAAACCATTCAAAAATTTCACTTATAGTAGTAATTCCTATGCTTTAAAATATACTTTACAACCAAGACATTGTGGGTACAAACCTGCCACCGAAAACCTCTGCAAGTTGGAAAACTGGCTCATACTCTTCTAGAAGCAGCTGACTCTCACTTTCAAGGCAAATTACTGTTCACGAGACAGAAGTTACAGGAACAGGGCTTCTGCATGAGCTTCTTTAGGGCACACTGCCTGACGTCCTGAGGAGGTCTGATAAAACTCACCACATATGTGCAAGTATGTCCCCCACAGCATTTTCTGAAAAATTCAAGCAGCATCACCCCAAATAATAGTTATGTTATCAAATACTTCCAAATACCCCAAAGAGGAGAAACACTATGATACCAAGCCCAAAGCTTTCCTTCCACATTGGTTGATTGTGTAAAATTTTATGACTACCAACCCTTTCCTTTTAAAGAATCTTCCAATCACCACATTACATCCTCAAAGAAGTAGATTTTATGCTGTTAGCATAATCATGTAGTTAGTATGAAAATGTTATCACTGTTATAAAACTGAGAAACCATAGAGGTAAATACTTAGAACACCTGTTGGAGTCCTCACGTCATGGCGAAACATGAAGAGACCAAGCTCTGACATTCCTACTGAAAGACCAGTGCACAGGAACGGGCACAGTGAGCCATGTGCTGTGGTGATGTGATAACGAAAGTCTGATGGTAAAGAACTAGCAAATACACCAAAAAGATGGCCCCAGGGCTGACGCACCCTGTTCAGTAGTAAACACTGCTACCTTTCAAAGATGCTGGTTCCCACTCACAGTCATACTTCTCCTTGATACCAGCTACTGAAGCGAAAGGTGTGAGGAGACTATAAAGGTTCTGGGGGTGCTACTCGCTAGGTGGTCAGTCTTAACACACTTTCACCAAGTCCCAGTGTAACTCTCTGAGTCACTGAGGATATATGGCTTTTCTGGCCCTTGATGAACAGAAAGAGAAAGATGGGTTTAGAAGTTGAAAATCTCCATTATAATTTCTTTTAGAGAGTTTTCCCGGAAGTGAAACAAAAGTATGCGTTCACCAAAAATAAGTGGAAAACATGTTTCCTCAGTCATCCCCACATATTAAAAGTTGCTCCCCTATTGGGTTGCTCAACTAAAACTGAAAACAGCTTATTCCCCAATTTTTCCAGATCTTATGGCATCAGGAGCACATAGCTAGCAAATGTCACCACTCCTTTTATTAGCAATACTTACCTCTACCTTTATGGACTCCTGCCAGGACAGGGAGGAGTTAGGAGTCCATACCTTTCATGAATACATTTGGTATACACGTGTATCCAAAAGGAGTATTTAAAATATTTTAAGACCAAAATGATCAGGTACTGATTAATTAGAACGAGTGCAGACTATGTGGTTTTTTTTTTTAACTGTGACAAAATACGCATAACATAAATCTGCCCTTTTAACCATTATAAGTGTGGAATTCAGTGGCATTAAGTACGTTCACAGTGTTGTACAACTATCACCACTATCTTTTCCAGAGCTTTTTCATGATCCCAAACAGAAACTCTGTACCCATTAAACAACTCCCTGTGCCTCGCTCCCCCAGCCCCTGGTAACCTCTACTTTACTTTCTGTTTCTGTGAATTTGCCTATTCTCTGTAACTCATATAAAGACTATGGTTGTCTTAATGTCTGTAATTCTTTGATGCTCCTGTTCATCAAAAGGTGAGCCTAATTCCTCTTTCCCCAATTGTGAGTCTGTCTGCCTTAGTGACTCATTTCTAATGACTAGAACAAGGTAAAAGTGGCCCTGGATAACTTCAAGGCTAGGTGACAAAGACGATAGATAGATAGATACAGCTTCTACCTGGTTTCCTCTCTCTCTCACCCCTGGAATCCAGCCACCACACTGTGAGGCAGCCAAGCAGCACATAAAAAGGTCAAGTGTAGGTATTCTGGCCACAGCCCCAACAGAATATCCAGCCAATAACTAGCATCAACCACCCAACATCTGAGCGATTATCCAGCCCCCAGCTTTGGAGCCATCACAGCTGATGCCGAGTGAAACAAAGACAAGCTGGCCTCATTGAGCCCTCCCCAAATTTCAGATTCATGAGCAAAATTAATGTTGTCATTATTTTATGTCACTGAATCTTGAGGTAGTTTGTTATGTACCAGTCAGTCATTAGGATATCAACTAATCGGGATGAGTGCTGGTCAGTATATTACACAAGTGTATACCAGCTGAGTATCAACTCTCGATGTACCCCATAAAATAGATAAGAAAAAAAAACCCAGAAACCCACTCCAGGGAATCCTGAGATATATGGCTTTGGAATGTTCAAGTAAGTAAGTTCATAGTAACTTAAGACCAAAGTTAAGGCAGGAAGGGATCAACAGTCTTGAATCAACTAGTTATACCTGAATATCTGCACAATAGTGAGTAATATTCGTATCTTGAGAGAAAATTAGAAAATACTTAATTGGATATTGTATATGTTAATATTATTGACAGATACATGTAAAACCAATTATGACAGAAAACATGTCTAATCCACTAACAAAACCAAAGTGTGTTTCTAATTAATAAGAAAAAAAATTCAGATTTTGGCTATTTCAATCACTTGCTCCTTCACTTAATAAATAATGGTGATAAAAATAAGTTAATAGGTGATCTTGGTAGAAAAAGAAACAATAATGCAGACAGGCGCTGCTCTGGCAACAATATGACTACAAGAAAAAAAATTAATGTTTCAAAATATTACCTTACTTTAAAGCTTCAATAAAATGTGTTGCAAGTAGATTTTTTTGTTGTTGTTTTGTGTTAATTTAATCTGATTGGCACTTTGCTTTTTTCTGGCTGAGAACTCATGGCTTTCTTCAGCTCTAGAAAATTCTTAGCTTTATTGGTTGTAGATTGTCTTCATTCTCTCCTTCTAGAAATTCTATTAGAAATATATTCCAATGCCTTAATTCATCCTCTGACTCTTCTCTTTAATATTTTTATCCCTGTCTTTCCTTCTTTCTTTCCTTCTTTCCTTCCTTCCTTCCTTCCTTCTTTCTATACTTTCTTCTTTCTTTCCTCCCTGCCTCCCTCTTTCCCTCCCTCCCTTTTGGCAACATTCTGTATAATTTAGTCAGTTCTATTTTTTTCATTTTATTAACTATTGCTTCAACTGTGTCTCATCTATTATTTGTCCTCTTTATTAGAGTCTTTTTTGGGGGTCAATTTTTAATCTATATGAAAAATTTACTTGCAAGATTTCTAATGAATTCTTAGCCTCAATCCTCTATATTAGTTTCAAAAAATTTGATTTTGATTTTCAGTCTCCTACTTACTATCTTTTAATTTGGATACTTGTTCCTTTTTCTCCTTTCAAAGATTTAGAAATTCATTTTTTTGAAATAATTTGATGAATGCTGGATTCTAATCTCTCAAGTGTAATTCCTTCCATTTGGAAGGAACACTAGCTATCTTTCATTGTCTTGACCTGCCACATGTGTTTTTAAATTTGGGCTTTTGAGTTTTTGTTAAGGAAATTCTGTTTGTTTTGTTGCAAAAATTGGAGTAAAAGTTATTTTTTCTCTATTGTGCATGAAAATCCCTATTATTTTCACAGTTACAATTTTCATCTTTACTATCATGAGAAGGTAAAGTCACTCTAGCACTGCGAGACATGATGTACTTGCTCTAATAAAAATCTGAAATTAATACTATGAAGCAATTGTTGTCACTAATAGAAGGGGCTGATGACTATCTGACTCACTGCTAGCACTACCAAAAAAAATACAACTTTTAAATATATGTGTATATTTAGGTAAAAGCAGAAGATACGCAGAAATCACTCATTCTATTCCTCACATGGGAAATGAACTATTTGCACATATCCACAGCTGTTTAGGAGCCTTTAAATATTTGAATTACTGGATTTTGCTTTAGATTCAAAGCACAAACAAGCTCCTAGTCAAGTGAAAACTGGTTCTTTGCATCTTCTAATTTTCAAAGACAAGTTCTGATTGCCTGACTTTGTACAAGCACCTGCTAAAAGGTACCATTTTCCTGTCTGTAGGGGCAGGTGACTTAACACATGCACTGACCACAGACTTCACAGAAACACTGGCCTACGTGTCAGTTCATTGCAAGCAAGCTTTAATACGCTTCAAAACACTGCGCTGAGTCAGCCCATCTCCACATCTTTCCGCAAAGAAGTCAGTTTCTGCATATGTTATATCATTTATAGAAAGTTTGTGTTATTTAAAAAAAGAGAGATGTTGTTTCAACCTTTACTATTAAGTATTAAATAGATTGAAAATGAAAAACAATACAGACACTTTTGATTTCTGATTTTATTTTTAAAATGTCAATACAGGAACTCAGAGGCAAAGTTCCTGAGTACCATCATTGGGTGATAGAAAGAGTGTGTAAGACACACAATTATTCCTGTAGCTAATTTTATAGCAGTTGTGTTGTGATATGTCATTAAATCCTTCTAAATCAGCCTCTCTCTCTCTCTCTCC
>NW_017731558.1:980948-993161 GCF_001890085.2 Hipposideros armiger
TCTCTCCCTCCCTCTCTCTCTCCCTCCCTCCCTTCCTCCCTCCCTCCCTCCTTTCATGGTTTTTGAAGATATTTTCTTAGCATATTTTTTTAATTTAGCTAAAGAAATTTACTTTATAATGGAGTTTTTAACTAGACTTATGAAATGAACAGGTTATTATAAGTAACACCTTAGTAGCATTTAGGAATATAAGTATCCTTAAATACCAAAGGAAGTTGTAAACTGGTCATTTTTTGCTTAATATTTCTAAATGGAAGATTCTAAACCACTTATTTGAAGATACAGAGAAAAATAAATCATATTTGCACAAATTTGTGTGATTAACATGCAGTTAACACCCATTAATTGTTTTTTTGCATGAATAAATATGATTTTACACAACACATATGAAACAGCTACATAACTTACTCTTTTTCTTCTTGCTCAAGCACAAAAGGGCAAAAAGTCAGAAGAAAGGATCTGTTGGGCTGGCTTCATATTCCTTTTTCATGGCTGTCTAGTTTACTTTCATGCTGAGTGAGGCTGACCAGAAAATGGAAAGTGAAGTGTGGAAGGGACAGATGATTGAATAGCACACCCAACTGCAGGACACTTAAGAGGAGACTCAGATGAGAAAGGCTGACATCTACTAGCCAGAAGCTTTACGCCAGGTCTACATACATGGACATAACGCTCATCTTCCAGCACAAGACAAGGGAAGGAGTGTATCTGGGCTTCACGGATAGACATGTTTCCAAAGAAGATATTTAAATGGCTAACATGTACATGAAAAGATGCTCAATGTCACTAATCATCAGGGAAATGCAAGTCAAAACCATAGTGAGATTTCACATCAATCTGTCAGAATGGCTATCATCAATAAATCAACACAAATATCAAGTGTTGGCAAGGATGTGGAGAAAAGGGAGCCCTAGTGCACTGTAGGTGGGATTGTAAATTGGTGCAGCCACTATGGAAATCAGTATGGGGTCCTCAGAAAATTAAAAACAGAACTATCATATGATACAGCAATTCCACTTCTGGGTATTTATCTGAAGATAAGAAAATCACTATCCGAAAGAGATATCTGCATCCCCATGTGCATTGCATCATTACTTGCAATAGTGAAGACAAGGAAACAATCTAAATGTCCATCGACAGATGAATGGATGAAGAAGATGCTGTACATATAGACGGTGGCATACTATTCAGCTATAAAAAAATAAGGAAATCCTGCCACTTGCAAAAACATAGATGAAACTTGAGGGCATTATGCTAAAAGAAATAAGTCAGACAGAGAAAGATAACCACTGTATGATTTCACTTAAATATGAAATCTAACAAACCAACCCCATAGAAGCAGAGATCAGACTTGTGGTTGCCAGAGGCAGAAGTTGGGGGGTGGGTGGGGGGGAGGAAATGGGTGAAAATGGTCAAAAAGTAGAAGCTTCCAGTGATAAGATAAATAAGTTCTGGGGATGTAATGTGCAGCATGGTGACTACAGTTAATAATACTGTATTGTATATTTGAAAGTTGCTAAAAGAGTAGGTCTTTAAACTTCTCATCACAAGGAAAAATATTTGTAACTATGTGAGGTATAGATGTTAACTAAACATTTTTTCATCATTTCACAATCTATACATGTATCAAATCACTATGCTGTACACTTTAAACTTATGCAATGATATATGTCAATACATATCAATAAAAGTGGGGGATCTTTTTTAAAAAAGGCTTCAATATGATGCTGACATAGGCCAGGACTTCCATCCTAGGAGGAAAACAATGTCAGGCAACGATGGATCAGGCTGAGTGTGTATAATACCAAATTCACTCCATACACACTTACGGGGGCACAATGTGTGCGAGGCACTGTTCTAGGCCAGGGAGCTGGAGGTCCTGCTTCCATGAAGCTAGCATTCCAGTCAAATAGTTAGAAAGGGTTCTGGGTCAAGAAGCATCTGGGCCAAGAAGCATCTGACCATAGGGTCAGAGTCCAGAGAAAGACTCCAGTCACTTCAAAAACCAAGATGGGTTAAAAGCCAAAGGTGGGTGCAAATGCAGGGGGGGACTCCAGGTTCTCAAAAGAAAAATTTCAAGTGCATGTAGCAATAAGGTAGACCTCTATTTTCCTAGAGAAGAGTCAGCCTGTGATCAAGGGAATCTCGGCCCAGTAGTCTTCCAGCTGTTTGCCATGCTGCCCCTAGGCTTTTGAGATGGAGGTGGTCTTAGTCTCAGAAGAGATGGACATCTACAGGAAGGGAATGATTGAAGAAATCTGTGGTGTTACCATCCTGATTACAAAAGAAACAGCCTCAAAACAAACCATTTCATCCCTACCACTATCCTAGTTAGAAAAGAAACAGCCTAAAAATGAATCACTTCATCCCTACCATATCACAAAAGGGTTATTTTTATCATCTTATAGGGCAAATACTGATTTAGTTCATTGAAGAGTAAAAACAGCCTCTTGAATGTTGATTTGTAAAATGAAATCTAAACAGCTGTTGACAGGAACTACAAACGGCAATTTAACTCTTGTCCAAGATGCATATCATGTTCAAACTCCATAACCATACAATACAGCTGAAGTTAGGAAGAAAAGGTGTTACTGAACATAAATCAAGAGTGTATGCCGAAGGTTAAATGGTTTCCTGTTACATAGAAATAATGCTGCGAGAAACCAAGACTGATTCAAAGCTAAGCCGCACAATACATCTGTGTTACAAGAGAGGGCTCAGGATAACAAACACTGTTTCCTGCTTTCATTCTGTTGTTTTTTCTATCATTCTAGAATACAGGGTTATGGAGACCAAAGACAATGGAGTCAAAGAAAACAACTTTGGACTTTGGAGTCAGACAAGAGTCAGGTGTGAATGTCAAGTTAACCACTTATTAGATGACCTGAGTCAAATCACACAACCCTCTGAGCCTCAATTTTCCAATCTGTAAAGCAGAGATGTTAATAACTACAGAAGGTGCCAAAAAATGTATACACATTTTAAGAAAGGAAAAAAGTGTATTAAAACTATAATAATATATACAAATAACAAAAGATGAATACAAGTCATGTTTATACATTTTTTTGGCACCCTCAGTGTTTCATAAAATTTTCAAATGAAACAAATGAAGTTCTCTCTCTTGCACTTTCTCTTCTCTCTCTCTCTCTCTCTCTCTCTCTCTCTCTCTCTCTCTCTCTCCCTCTCACACACACACACACACACACACACACACCCCACACACCAGTTAGTCAATTCCCATTCTGTTAGCTCTCAATCTTGTGTGTACTCTATTATACAAGTTTTTAAGCATTTGTTATAAATTTACCTTCTCTACTCTTTGGGGACAGAACATACATCTTATTATCTTTCTGTCATGAGGATTCAGTTCTTAGCACAGAGTAGGTACTCAAAAAAAAAAGTTTTTATGTCTTTGTTTTTCTAACATTTGCTGTGCTCATGTCACAAAAGCCCTCCTCTCTATTTGAGATAGGACATGAGAACAAAAGAAAGACAGCACCTAAGTTCCAATATTACAACTGTGCACATGAAAAATCTTCTTACCACAAATGGCATTATAACAAAGGGCCTGCTATTTCTCGTGTCTGCTGAACCCTGTTCTGTGGTTACTCTTTCCTAAGGAATAGCATCTTGGTTCTAAGATATTGAGCCGAGCAACTGTAAACAGATAGCAGGTAATTTATAATGTGAACTGAAGAAGCAGTAGACAAAGCAGAAAAAGAGCTACTTCTGCACTTCCCAAGAGCCAACATGGAGCCAATACGGAGCTTCCTTCATTGGTGTGACTTGATACGTAGCTGGTACTAGAGGCCTCCGGGTTTGGGCTGAGTGGCCCCGGAAGGAGCAGACTGGGAACAGCAGATGAAGTAAGGGAGCTGTGGACAGAGCAGCCATTTCCCAGGCAGCACAGAGGAAGGAGGCAGAGAAAGTGCCTCAAGCACAGAGAGTGGGACTGGACTCGCTGGCTGACTGAAGATGAGGCGAGGGGTGTTCTGTGCCTGAGCAGACTGAAATCAACAAGCAGGGAGCCAGAATCCAGCGGAATACAGGCAGGTCACCCCTGAAACTTTCTCTCCTAACGTGCTGGGTTTTACTTCCCCCACTGAAATTGGCCTCAAAAATGTAGAGATGTTCTTTCTCAAACTCTAGCTTCTCATTCTAACTCTTCACTTCACAAAATGAGCCTCACTTGTGGGTTGATGGATCTTTGAAAGGGTCATGAATATTTTCCTCCTTTGATATTTTCAATGTAATACCAATTTTACATGTGGATAAAATATATGATACAGATTCACAATATTGATATTTTATGGTACACACTCTGAGAGGTGAGGCAGTCTTTAACTCTGATGGCTAATTCTCAACAATAACGTTCCTGGCTCATTCTCAAGTGAAAAACCTTTATTCTCAACTTAGCAACCAATAGACTATGTGACCTTGGGCAACATAGTCTCCTGCTCAAGTTCCTTCAAACTTCACCTCCTCCTCCTGCCACACGTCCACCCTCATTCCAGCCCTAGAGAATTACTGGAGGTCCCCAAACATTATTTTCATAGCTGTAGCTTGAAAGCCCCTCTGCCTCCTGTCTCTCTGGCAATTCGGAGTCTACTTTCAAGGCTGTCCTCACAGGTCTTCCTCCGTGAAGCCCTGAGCACTCTAATGACCCTCAGGAAGAGAGAACCTTTTCTCTGCCCTGAGTTTATTACTTACTTTCTGTAGGAGAGATTCTCTGATTTCACATGATTGGCTAAATTGTTTAGGTCTTACACATCCTAACGGGCAGCACACAGGTTCGTTCTTTCTGGATAAATATATCACTCACTGATGTAAAGTACAGAAACTATGCTTCATAAGTGTCAGGTTGTGAGCTTGGCCGGTCTTATGTGAAGATGAAAAGGACCTAGCTCCTGACCTAAAGGAGATCACAGTGTAGTAGAAGATGAGTAAATGGAAAATTATAATAGGATGAGGCAAGTGCCATGACAGAGAGAAGCAAAGAAGTGCTAAGAGTGGGTATGGAAGGAACAAGTCCCAAGCAGAGGAGCTGGGAAGCCAGGCAGGGGTGGCTCGTGGGCAGCGTCCTCAGGGTGAGGACACCTGCGCAGTGGGAGAGGGAGTGAACAGTGAGCCAGCATCACTGCAGAGTGGGTGGGGAGCATGGACTCCAGGACTAGATGCTGCTCAGTGTGGACAGCACAGGCAGAGAGAGGATAGAGATGGTCACAGAGGAGCTCGATGAGGGCTTCAGGCTTTGTTCTGTGAAACTGAAAGCCCATGAATCCATCTATGTACACCTGGAGGCTGTAAGGGGGTGATTCCAAGTGGGGAAACCTCTCAGGATGCTCTTGTTAAAAAACATGTCAGAAATGATGAAGGCCTAAGCAGGGCAGTGGCAGTGAGAGTGAAGAAGAGAGATTCCAGAAAACTACTTTTAAACGTTATCTGTATATAACTCAATGACAGGTTGAATGTGGGGACTGTGGAGGGAAAAGGGGCCACATATTAAACCTGACAAGCTCAGGAGACTGAAAATAACCACATAAGATGGTCTGAACATAAAAATTCTTAATGTGGGCCATGGCGGGAAGTCATCCTTGGCCTGTAGCTTCCTTGACAAAGGTCAATCTTTACCTTAAGCCTGTCTGTAGCCTTTTTGCATCTAAGATAACATACCCTTACAATATCAGAGTAACCTCTTTTTCCGGACCCCCCGGGGGCACAACCCACCACACCAGAGCAGGAAACTACAAAATCCCTCATTGTTATCTTGTTCCCAAATATTATCTCTATGTGCTGTACAATGCTATTAACTATCCTGTACCCACCAATGTAAAAGAAGAGTGTGTCTCTCCATTTTTTTTTACCCAATCCCAGAGATTTCCCCACTTTGCTTTCTCCCACCCCCTTAATCTACCACCAATGGGTTTCATGTAACCCTCCTCCTTTGATTCTAATGTATAAAATAAGTTGCAAAATGTCCATGTTCTGGAGTATTTTCTCAATCCATTGAGACTTTGCTTCTCGGCAATTGTCATCAGTTTGGCTCAAATAAACTCTTATAAGCTTTCTCTTAGGCTGGATGTTTTTTCACTGACAGGACTAACAGCAAGCCAGGTCAAGGGTGATCTCTTTGTTTCTGACTTGAGTGCCTGTTATACTGAGATGGGTAGGGAAGGGCAGATTCAGAGGGTGAGAAAAAGAAAGATTATGAGCTTAGTTTGGGACATATTTGAGGCCCTGTGGAGCACCCAAGGAAAAATTTCCAGATGACAAATGATTATATGTATCTGATGTATAGTACAAATAGCTGAAGACAAGAATATTGGAAAAGCCTTCATATGTATATGTGGTAGCTGAATTCTATTTAGAAACAAAGGAAGGATATACAATGAGATGTAGGTCTTTAAGTTACGACTATGATGGAAGTCTAGTAAGAGAGATTCAGAAACCAGAATCCTAAGCTTTATCTTGCCCCAGAATGCCCAGGCTCTACCCTTGACTCCCAAACTCGCATCACAAATTCTCCAAGGAAATACATGCCTACAGGTCAAAACTAGTAAGACCAGAGGAAAGTGTATGCATTACCATTGCAACACTTCACCACTGCACCTTCACCACTATAGAAGGTCCCTTGGGGAGTGAGACTGAACCATCCATCCTCTAAGACCAGAGGTAGATATAGAGGATCTACAACAGTTAGAGCAAGCTGAGAAGGCTGCTTAGTCCATTTGCCCTAAACTGAAACACACGTCTCAGTCCTCTGTATCTGACCACTTCAGTGTCAAGGAAAACTGTGTCAAAGAAAAGATAAGCTGAGGTAAACAAGAGGGATGCTCTAGTGTAAAGACCGCCTAATTCAAGGACCAGAGTATTATCAGGATAAGGTATTTCCCTGGCAGTAATGGCCTCAAACCCTTATTACTCCCAGTTTCATGGGAGAAGAGAGAGATTGTATAAGAGTAATAATCAAGTGAGAGATAAACAGACAGAGAATCTCATGCACCTGGATCTAATAAATGTCATTGCCCTTAATCCCACTTAATCATCCCTCTTCCTTGGGGATGAAGTTAGGAGTCAAAGTTACAAGAGTTCCCAAGAGCTCCTCATTGAATCCAAAAGGACAAACACGGGACCTTGATAAATATCTAAATTTTAGGGACTGACAAAGCAAGAGGAACTTTTAAGGAGGTGCCTGAGAAGAGAGACTAAAGGAACCAGAAAAACAAAACAAAACAAAAACCTAGGCAAGAGTATGCATTTCTAGAAGTCACAGAAGGATAGAATTTAGACAGGGCAAGTAGTCAAGAGTGCAAAATGCTATTGCATATGACAACTAGAAGGATCACAAGTGGCCTCAAAGAAAATAGTTTTCAGTGGAGTAAGACAGAACCAGAACCTCTGAGGGTGGGTACAGAAATGCACACAGCTCTTATGTATGCTAAGATTTGCATGGGTTAGAGTATAAATTAAGAATTCCACTTTTACATGACAGCTAGCTAGCAGTCCTTGCAACTGGCAAATGGCCAGATTATAACAGAATTCTTAGCTAAGCTAGAAGGTACCTCAATAACATGGTCTTTGCTTCGTTAGTGCCCAGATGGCTCACTGGAGTTTCTGACCACCAGATGGTGAAGTATCATAAGAGTGTTGTAGCTTTTGATGAGCTGTGAACCCATACATTCTCCTTCCTGCTTACCATTTGGACAAATGTGGGTTAGTATTTCTTTTGGAGCTACAGATGAATAAACTTTGTATCTTAAATTTTATTCTAAACAAAGAAGAGAAGATAAAAGAATGCTCCATAGGACCTCAAACTCAACATGTCCAAAACTGAACTCACACTCATACACATGCACCAGCAAACAAGCAGAAAGAGACAGAAAGAACAAATGACACCATCTGTTATTAGAGTAAAATAAAATATCGACACTAAAGTTACAATACATTCATTCTAATTTTGTGTGATGATTTGAATCTTAGGTTCAAATCCTGGCTGTGCCATTTACCTGCTACAGATCTATGTAAGAGATGAAGTTACTTAATGTCTCTTAGTTGCAGTTTCTTTTTGGCAAAATGGGATGATAAAAATGATGTCTAACTCATATTACGTAAGAATTAAATACAAGAACACATATAGCATGATTCCTGGTGCAAAGCAAGGACTCAACCAATATTATCTATTATAATCATTATGGCACTTCAGAATCTGGCAGGACCTCCAACTGTACATTATGAACTGCAATAATAATGATAGCATAGGTATGATTTCAAGATCATTTGTGTTACTAGAACACATATAGACACAGACACCTATACACACGCATGTACATATATGTAACAAGATAGCTTCTCCAAAGTGGCAGTCTTGATATTACAAAGAGCTTCAATTTCAAAATACATTGATAAGAATGTTCTTAGATCTCAGAAATGTTTTTCCCCTCATAGAAACAATAACTATAATAAAGAATTCACAGAATTCTAGGATTCAAATTAACTTTTAAATGATGACACTTCTGAAAATGTAATAAAATGAAGTGAAAACATGCAGCCTGCAAGGGAATTAACAGATATGAATATTTTGGTCCAAGATCTATTTTAGCTCCCTTCTAGTTAGCAAGAGTTAAAAATTGGGGGGGGGGAATCCAAGACACTCTTGTTTTGTTTTGTTTTCTAATTAAAGTTTATTGGGGTGACAACTGTTAGTAAAGTTACATAGGTTTCAGGTATACAGTTCTATAATACATCATCTATATATCACATTGTGTGTTCACCACCCAGTGTCAGTTCTCCTTCCATCACCATATATCTGATCCTTTTTACCCTCATCTAGCACCCTCCTCCCCCCTTACCCTCTGGTAACCACTAAACTGTTGTCTGTGTCTATGAGTTTTTGTTTCTTCATTTGTTTGTCTTCTTTTGTTGTTTTCAGTTTTATGTAACACATATCTGTGAAATTATATGGTTCTTGACTTTTTCTGTCTGACTTATTTTGCTTAGTGCAATAATCTCAAGATCCATCCGTTTTGTCACAAATGGCAGTATTTCATCTTTTCTTATGGCAGAATAGTATTCCACTGTGTATATGTACCACAACTTCTTTATCCAATCATCTATCAAAGGACACGTTGGTTGTTTCCATGTCTTGGCCACCATGAATAAAGCTGCAATGAACATTGGAGCACATATATCTTTATGGATAAATGTTTTCAGATTTTGGGGGGTAGATACCCAGGAGAGGTATTGCTGGGTCATATAGTAATTCTATTCTTAATTTTTTGAGGAACCTCCACACTGTCTTCCGTAACGGCTGCACCAATCTGCATTCCCACCAGCAGTGTATGAGGGTTCCTTTTTCTGCACAGTCTTTCCAATGCTTGTTATTACTTGCAAGACACTCTTGTAACTAGTGTTTCAGGCAAGATAGTTTCCACCAATCAGATGAACTTACATGAAATTTTGGTTTTGAATAGTGAGTCATGTGGAGCAAGAAGCAGAGTGTGGAGCATCCTAGTTCCTGCCAGACTCTGTGGTTCCCGAATTAGGTTTTTCCTGGTTTAGCAGCCACTGTCACTTTCCTGAGGGCAGCAGAGGAAGCAGAACTCTGGTAGCAACAGCTGCCTGCCACTGGCTTCCTACAGAGATGGTGCAGCTTTCTTGGTTGAACACAGCAGAAAGGTTCTGGAAGCCTGTCTCTGGGAGGTCAGCTTTCTATTCCAGCTCTTCCAACAATTTTGAAGTAATTTATCCCCTATATGAAATCTGTGTCTACTTAACCAGCTATAATCAATTCTGCTGTCTGCAGAGACACCCTCCCTGATTAACCAAAGCAAGCAGAGTAAACACAGCTTCGGACAGGGGTCCAGTCACAGCTCAGGCAAATCAAACTTGCTGAGATCCCTGCATAAGCATTACCTATGCTAATTACCATTGTTTGGACTCCTTTTTTCTCTTCAGAGCCTGTGGAAACCCAGAGATATTTACAAAACAAGTTTCTATGAAGAACAACATGGGATTGGATGGAGGAGAGGAGGAGAAGGTGCAAGAACAGGGATATGTCAGAGGTTGAAAAGGAACATTTGCATGTATTGGTTGTCTGAATGTAGCCATTGGAAAGACAGGCACTATCTGTACAGAAATACTCAAGAAAAAGCTTTTGAAAAGTCAAGATTCTTGGATTTTATCCCTCGTTAACTCGGTCAGAACCTATGAGGGGTGGTGCCCAAGAATCTGGCAATTGTGATGGGTAGTGAGATTTGAAAACCAATGCTGTGCAATAAGTATGCTTAAACAGAGAGAAAATTTCAAGGTTTTTACCACTCTTCACTTTCAGAAATAATTTAGAACCTGGAAGGAGAAAGATCACTTTTCTTGGACACACATTTCCTTTAAGCTTGCAGATACTGATGTTAGGAAGGAACAGGGTTTGCTGTCAGGTGAAATCTCTCCATTCGAGATGATAGGAAACCTTGTGTGTGCCTCAGCCACAGGCAGATTTCTGGACATAGATGTCTCACCTGACAGGAACCACCAATTTAAGGAGAAATTAAATGGTGTACACTGGTGATTGAATCATACCTGCCTGAGTAGTGGTTCTCGAGGAGTACCATATGGATATTTTATACTTATGATTATTGAGAGACAATATGTGCCAAATCATTGGATTGGTGCTAACCACCCAACCTAGCTGGGATGAGCCCTTGCACTTGAATTATCCCATTTAAATAACAAAACATTCACAGTACATTTGGATATAAAATCACTAAATATTCCAAATGTTGATACCATAAAAATCCAAAACACAAAAGTCAGTAAACTGCTATATTCAAATGAGCACAGGCGACATGTTTCACCTTGAGGATATGAAAACCATACTCAACTCCTTCACCCATTTAGAGAGCTGACCTGCCATCAGGCACCAGCAGAGGAGTTTCACCTCATGGGCCTTGAGTCCACTTCCACTTTTTCATCTACCTGCCTTTGAATCTTCCCCCAAAGCAGGAGATGGATAACACATTCCTCAACTTCCAGTGTTGGACCCACTTAATATTTTGAACAAATACTGAGTAAATATGCTGACTTGAGAATTTTAGTAAGACATATAAAGAAAAAGAGACTAATATTTATTGAACATTTTCTGAGTACTATGCTAGGGCAGTAGGTATTATTGTGATGCTATACATAAATGGAGGCTCAGAGAAGATAAGCAGCTTGCCGTAGGACACACAAGAAGACATGGAACCAGGATTTAGGCCGTTGCATGGCCCTCTGGGCCCTTTCCCCACAAGCTCGCTCATAATTGTTTTTAAAACAAAAGTCTACTTAGCACATTTCATTTAGAAATACAGATATGTAAATACCAGTTAACATGACGTGCAGTTAAGCTCAGTTCTCTGCTGTATGTTAGAAAAAGCATGTATTCTCGGAAGGGAATAAAAAAACAGGGGCCTCCCTCAAATTCTATGAAAGTCTCTCAGGAGGCCGGACAAGGACACGACATCCAAGGAAGTTCCGGAGGGGAGCAAGGAATGCCAGAAGTGGACCGGAACATTTAGGAAAAGAATATCCTTTTGACCACTAGGTGGGCGAACAGCTTAGTAATGCAGTTGAGAGCATGGAAGGTCACTGAGTGCCTGATGCAGGCCACTCCACTTCCTAACCTGTGACTGTGGGGCAAGTGGCTTAACTGCTCTCATTAGTTGAAAGGAAGCACAAATATGGACTTCGGAGAGTGTGAAATTTCAATTAAGTAAAAAATGTGAAGTGCTGAGCATCTGCTTAATAAGTGGTTTTTATCACTTTTAATTGTTCAAGGAAAAAGCGAGTTGTCTACCTGCCCTTCCACAGGCTCGTGACTGTCACCCAGCCAGAGTTAAGTGAGCCACCAGTGGGTTTGCTAGCCACGTTCATGTCCCCGGGAAAAAACTCATCTCAGTAGCTCGCACCAGGGTTTTCCCTGGTCAGAAAAGTGTCTTTGTTTAGAAAAATACCCTACTAAGTTGCTCAGCATAGAAAAGGTAACGTTCTGGGGATCATGGTTCAGAAGAAGGCAACAAAGACTAGCTGAAGAAAATTGAGGGATTTTAAATTAAGGGATAGCAAGGAGGAGGAGGAGGAGGAGGAGGAAAAGGAGGATTAGGAGGGAGAGGAGGGGAAGTGGGGGAGGAGGAGTAGAGGAGGAGGGGGAAGGGGAGTAGGGGCAAGAGGGGAGGAGGG